>NC_043962.1:10507972-10685472 GCF_902148855.1 Sphaeramia orbicularis | reverse complement strand
TCAGGTAACGTTAATTTATGATGTGTTCTTGCGTAAAATCATACCTTAAATTACATACGGTTTTGGCTAACGTTCCTTCTTAGTAAAGCTCTTAATGTTAGCATCTGTCATTTAGTTCTATATTTCATAACTGATACGTTTTTGTCTTCAGTTGTGTGATTCTGAACCTTGCGTTCTACATAATTTGTAAACTAGCTTAATCTTAATCTAGCACAAAGCTGTTGTATCTGTGTTGGATCCAGTATTTGATGTGAACTCTCCTTAAATCTCCACAGTACCAGTAGATCATCCACTCACTTGGGTCAATACTAAGGGTTCAACTCCAGTAAATCAGTAGTGAACTGTGAGCACTACTGCTGGGCCTTTACCGCGGAAATCACCGCCAAGAAAATACGTCTGCACTGACAGAAAACCTCCAAAACAATAGTATGTTGAATTAAAGCACTCACCAGCTGTAATCCTCTAATTAACGATGACGAGGATGTCAACAACTCTGTGTCTTTTGGATGCTTTCAGCCTTTGCATTGGGGATTTTCCCAGCGTTGAAATCAGGTTCATATAAATGTCAGGATAGGTGATTTCTGTCCACATATCAATGTTCGAAGACCACTTGTTGTTTGGTAGCTCATATAGATCCATGCCCAGTCTAATTGTCTTTAATTTCATGTTATATTCCACATTTTTCCTGGTCTCGCTGTAGTTACTGCTATGCTCCGCCATGTTGAACTGGTTTGTTTTTGCCGCTCAGTCTGATTTAGAGGGGCGTGGCCCAGGGGGGAAGTGACGTATGTGCATTCCCTCTGTATCACTGTAGCTCAAACCGGCCTCCACCATACCCAGTGCACAGAGACGTTGTTCACGTGATAGACGTGGCATGATGCCGTTCACTGGACTAACAATGGTGGCCTTTTTTGGGCCTTTATATAGGCCTTCAAAACCAATCCTCAAATTGTGCAGATACCCACTGAATATTGCTTCACGTGTATTTGGTCCACTTTTGTAAAGAGACCAACCCATGTGCAATGAACCGTGACAACATGACAACTCATCATTATCTCAACTACCCGAGCACTAAGTCATCAATAAATCCACAATGAATAATTAGCAGTGGCGGCTGCTCGTCTTTCAGACAGGGGAAGCTCATTGTTGGCTTACATAAAAAAAAAATTGTAAAGTAAAGTAAGTAAAGTAAATTTTATTTATAGAGCACTTTTCACAGACAGAGTCACAAATTGCTTTATCAATTCAAATCAGAATCAGATTAAGTTTACAGAGACCCAACAGAATCCTTCAGGAGCAAACACTTGTGATTGGTGACAGTGGCGAGGAAAAACTTCCCTTTAACAGCAGAAACCTCGAGCAGACCCAGACTCCTGAAGGATGGCTGTCTGCCTTGACCAGTTGGGGTTAAAGAGAGAGAGAGAGAGTAAAGGAGGAGAAAAGAGAGAGCGATAGAGATATAGAGAGACTGGGGGGGGGGGATGACACATGGAGTACGTTATGATGAATACATAGAGTGTAATCAGTCTGTGGTGGTCCTGGGTCAGGTGGGAGACTAAAAAGCCTTTTTGAACAGGAGGGTTTTGACAAGGTAGGTATTGGGACGAGGTATTGTCAAGTTATTTAAACATAAATTCGGCCCTCCGTTCCTTTTTAAGAAAATGCTCAGTGACCTTATCGTACCAAGCAGGCGTCTTTTCCAGGGACTGGACCAGTGTCCGCTCTGCTCAGACGGCCTTGGCCCAGTGTGTTGTGGGTGTAAGACTTCAGCCTTTTTAAACAGATGCTCCTTTCACTCCGACCTAGCCGACAGTTGGATTGATTTAACTATCTACAAAACGATATTAAACTCGAACAAGAAATGATTAAATTATGGAACCGAAACAAGAAAACGGCGAAATTATGTTAAATTGAAACAAGGAAGTACAATGAGTGTGTTTTATTTACGGTGCAAGAAATGAACGAGTAATTTCGTAGTGGTTTCTCTCTCTATTTCACAGCAGAATGTGTGACGGTATTAAACTGAACTGTGTCAGTGAAGGAATAGATCTGAAAACAGCTGTCAATCAAACGGGATTCAGCCTTTCGATTGATCCTCCAATCAGCACGTGGGATTCTGGCGTCCAGCCCGGCCGAGCTCCGCCCACAGCTCCATTCACCCCCAGAGACGCTGAGCGTCCGGGGGCGGGACAACATGGTGACATTTATCCAATCACCGTCCAGTTTTGAGGCAATGAAAAAAACGTTCCACTCAGTCCCATTGAAGCCCAGAGACGCCCACAGTCTACGGACAAATGCACTGAGCAGAGATGGAGGAGAAAACAGAGACACGGGAATGGAGGAGAAGTGAACAACATTGCGTCCGTTGATTTGTGATAAAGCTGATTCTGAACGAACTCGTCTGTGAGATGAACGTGTTCTAACACATTTGGAGTCAATGAAATGTCAACACAACCGAACATATTTAACCATTTAATTTTCGTAATTTTAGGGGAAGCCGGGCTTCCCTTGCAGTCTGTGAGAAATCGCCACTGATAATTACAACCCCCTACAAGTAGAAAGATGCAGACATTTCTACCTCGAACTTTCTGATTATTGTCAGTATAAATAAACTTTGGTTCGATTGGACAGTCGGAGCCAAGATTCAAACCGCTGACCCTTTGGTCATTGGACAAACCGCTCTACCAACTGAGCCCCAGCTGCATGCAGTACCGCATTTGTCCAGCAGTCACCACCAAAGTGTTCACGTGTTTCTAGGCATGGCAACGTGATAGTATTCCACAATTACTAATATCTCCCAAAATATCGGTCCCGTCCACTTGTCGTTTTCACTAGTCTGTTCCTTGACCAAAAAAATATAAATATGACAAACTGCAGCAGTCAGCTGGTTCCATATTTCGTAATCTTAACGTTATGGTTTCATTCTCGAAATATGACGACTTTAATCTCATTAAAGTACGACATTATTTTCATTAAATTATGATTTTTTTTTTTTTAAACCACAACTTTGCTGCTTTGCTGTGGCTCACTTGGTACAGTGGGTCGTCCAATGACTTAAGGGTTGGTGGTTTGAATCCTGGCTCCGACTGTCCACATGTTGAAGTGTCCTTGGGCAAGACACTGAACCCTAAACTGCTCCCAGTAGGTCCTGGCAGCGCCTTGGACGGCAGCAGCCGCCGCCTACTGGTGTATGAGTGTGTGTGTGAATGTGAGGCTTTGGAAAGCGCTTTGGGCACCATGAAGGTGTGGAAAACACACTATGTAAGTGCAGTCCATTTATTTTCATAAGATTATGGCTTAAGTCTCAAAATATTCCGACTTTATTCTCATGAAATTATGGCTCTTTTTTTATTCAACTTTATTTTCATAAAATTATGCGTTTCATCTCAATGTTTTATGACTTTATTCTCATAGTGACCAGTGTTTTTATTTTCTTACGGGGTCCTAATACACTGTCGTACATATTTAATGAATTTTTCCAAAAAAATGTCAGTTACCCCTGGGCTTCTTCCACGTACCCGCATTTGAGAACGACTGCGTTAAACCAGTGCTTTCCAGTGAATCAGTACAAACAGGCTGAGGCTGAGTTTGATGCGTTGGGCATAAAGCCGATGTCATCATCATAACCCTGGTTCATCTGAAGCTCATTAGAGTCCACACCCTTATTGTTTATGGAGTTTTCCACAAACCACAAGAGGGCTCCTTCTGACATTCTGCATCCGCCAAAGGCTCATTCACTCTACTCCATTTTTAACCTCCCACTGTCATTTAAAACACCAAAATATCAATTATATACAGATTAAGACAGAGGCCCAGATTAAAAGGGTTCCAGTGAAAACAGCGGTGCCTTAAGTAGAGCTTAATGGACGGACTCATCTCTCCACAAATCTATTTTTAGCTCCTCAAAGAGTTTCTGAGAAGTGATCGTCCAGTACAGATGGAGTTTAGGTTTCACACATACATCAGCTGGTTGAACTACAGGTCATCATCTACTATCAAGTCCATCAAAAACACGTTCATTTCCTGTTAAAATATTGTTTTTGAAGTAATGAGTGAAGAATGTGACCACCCTAAGTTTAGGAAACACACATGTAGACAGTTTTTAACTCAGACATTGAGCAAAGAACCTTAACAAACAGCACGAAACAAACTCCAACACCATTTTTTTTTCATATCTTTTTATTTTACTTTTTACATACTTAACAGAAATACCCCCCACACCCACCCCCCACCCATTCCCAATATAAATATATAAATCTTCTTCTGGCCCACCTGGGTGGTGTCTCCTTCAGACTGGGGTCCTCTACCAGAGGTCTGGGAGCCTGAGGGTTCTGCGCAGGATCTTCTCTGTTCCTAGGACTGCGCTCTTTTGGACTCAGATCTCTGGTGTAGTTCCTGGTATCTGCTGGAGCCAACACTCAGCTTGGGGGTCACTGCCCCTAGTACCCCCATCACTACTGGTACCACTGCTGCCTTCACACCCCACATTTTCTCTGTCTCCTCTTTCAGTTCTTGGTATTTCTCCAGCTTCTCGTGCTCTTTCTTTCTGATGTTCTATCACTTGGGATTGCTCCATCTATCTCCACCGCTGTCTTTCGGTGTTCATCCACCTCCACTATGTCAGGCTGATAGGCCGTCACCATCTTGTCGGTCTGGATCTGGAAGTCCCACTGGATCTTAGCTTGTTTGTTCTCTGTCACCTTCAGGGGTGTCTCCCATCTGGACCTGGGACCTCCAGTCCATCCTGGGTACAGATGTTCATGTACACTATGACCTCTACCTGGTTTTGCCGTTCCGTGTATGCCTTACCTGCCAGCACCTTACACCTGCTGTGATGTACTGGACTGTGTCAGGGGCTTTTCTGCACAGCCTACACCTGTATATATCATATCATATCATATCTCATATCATATCAAGTCACGTCACGTCACGTTACATCATATATCATGTCACATCATATATCATATCATATCATATCATGTCATATCATATCATATATCATATCATACCATATCATATCATGTCATATCATATCATATCATATCATGTCATATCATATCATATCATATCATATCATATATCATATCATACCATATCATGTCATATCATATCATGTCATATCATATCACATCACGTCACGTCATGTCAAGTCATATCATATCATATCATATCATATCATGTCATGTTATGTCATGTCATGTCATGTCATATCATGTCATATCATATCATGTCATATCATATCACATCACATCACGTCATGTCACGTCAAGTCATATCATATCATTTCATATCATATCATGTCATATCATATCATATCATATCATATCATATCATGTCATGTCATATCATATCATATCATATCATGTCATGTTATGTCATGTCATATCATGTCATATCATATCATGTCATATCATATCACATCACGTCATGTCACGTCAAGTCATATCATATCATATCATATCATTTCATATCATTTCATATCATATCATATCATATCATATCATATCATATATCATATATCATATATCATATATCATATCATATCATATCATATATCATATCATATTCACATGTATGTTGTTTTCAGTAAGCGTGGACAGGTTTGAAGGGTTGGATTAGATCCGTTCATACTTCTTCCTACTACTTTTTGCTCATGTAAATTTTGAGGCTTAAGACATTTGCAGAGTTAAGTTCCTGTTCTGTTTTGTTCTCATTCTCTTCACTGTCATTTATTTGCATTTCTGTTTTTAAATTGTCATTTACACGATCAAAATAAAGATATCAGTCAACCAAACCAATATAATTTGAATAATACAACAAGGCCGTATTTGCTTAGATTTGAGTTTAGCGTTTGTTTTCTTGTTTTTCTATGAAACTCTGTCAGCCTGCGGTGATAAGTTTGAACCTAACAGGCACAGACGACATTAATAAAACATCAGGAAACCAGGTGAGGTCAGATGTGAGGTCAGAGCGTGACCTTAGGGTCGCTGAGCAGAACGTATTAACAGGCCGCTCAGTGTTTACACAGCTCCCAGTCTGGAATGGACACACACACACACACACGCCTCCACAGAGGTGTAACACAAACACACTCTGTACAGTCCTCATGTGAGACGCCCAACGCCATCAACGCCAACGCCGCCGTGCTGCGTTTGTGTACATCTGTGAGGCTTTTTCTCCACACACACACACACATGCAGACACGCTGCCATGTGGAATGCGAGCGCTGCGTCTGCGGTGTCAGGTTGCACTAGGTGTTCCAGGCGGTGACCCTGGCATATCTGTGTTTGTTTTATGTCACGGCCCCTCCCTCTGGGGACATGACAGTCCAGCGGAGCCCGAGGGGATGAAACCTGAGATAGGCAGAGCTTAGTAGTAAACAACAACTCCTTTATGAGGCTGAGGCTGAGGCGGCTGCTGCTGCCTTCACTGATCTGAGCCACAGACAAAGATTTTCTGGTTAGGGCAGTGGCTGCTCAGAGGGGGTGGGGGGGTCCTGTCAGCCCTGGGGGGCCTTCAGGGCGGTCTGGGGGAGCACGGGAAGACCTGGGTTTCACTGCATGTTCATTTAAAGGAGTGATATATGCTTTTTTTTTTTTTTTTTAATGGATTTGTGAATAGAGTAGAGTAGAGTAGAGTAGAGTAGAATGGAATAGAATAGAATAGAACAGATTAGAGTCGAGTAGAATAGAATAGAATAGAACAGAGTAAAACAGAGTAAAACAGAGTAGAGTAGAATAGAATAGAATAGAATAGAATAGAATAGAATAGAATAGAATAGAATAGAATAGAATAGAATAGAACAAATTAGGGTCGAGTAGAATAGAATAGAAGCAAGATTACAAAGTAGGAATGTAATGGAGTGACAGAAAAGAAGAGAATACATGAATATGGGTGAAAAAAATGTAAACAGCCTGTATTTAGATGATATTAAATCCCAAATATGAAATATGAAAAGAAATGTTCAAATTACCTTTTATTTAGCTTTTCATTTTATGTATGTATGTATGTATGTATGTATGTATGTATGTATGTATGTATGTATTTATTTATTGTCTTTTTTTGGTACATTTTTTGAAAGTTTCACAGTTAACATCTTTTTTTTTTAGTGCAACTTTAGAACATACAATACAATATACAAACTGTTATAGAGGACATTTTAATAATACCACGAGACAAATTCAAAGTAAACAAGGAGCATGTAAAGCAACAACTCTAATCTGGTGGCATGGAATTTTTCTTTTTTTTTTTGTCTTTTAAAATGTGTGTATATATATATATATATATATATATATATATATATATATATATATATATATATATATATATATATATATATATATATATATATATAGGAACTTGAGAACATACAATACAATATACAAACTCTTATAACAGACAAATTCAAAGTATACAAGGAGCATGTAAAGCAACAACAACGACAACGACAACAACAACAACAAAACAGTTTAATCTACTGTCAGGGAGTTTTTTTTATTATTATTATTGGAACTTTAGAACATACAATACAATATACAAACTGTTATAGAGGACATTTTACTAATACCAAGAGACAAATTATAAGTAAACAAGGAGCATGTAAAACAACAACTCTAATCTGCTGTTATGGACTTTTTCTTTCCTTTTTTTTTTTTTTTTTTTAACTTGTTGGATGTTCTTTTTTTTTTTTTTTTTTTAACTTGTTGGATGTTGTTGTTTTTTTTTTTAACTTGTTGGATGTTCTTTTTTTTCTCTAACATGTTGGATGTTCTTTTTTTTCTCTAACATGTTGGATGCTCTTTTTTTTTAACTTGTTGGATGTTCTTTTTTTTTTTTTTTTTAACTTGTTGGATGTTGTTGTTTTTTTTTTAACTTGTTGGATGTTCTTTTTTTTCTCTAACATGTTGGATGTTCTTTTTTTTTTTAACTTGTTGGATGTTGTTTTTTTTTTTTTTTTTTTTTTTTAACTTGTTGGATGTTCTTTTTTTTCTCTAACATGTTGGATGTTTTTTTTTTTGTCTAACTTGTTGGATGTTCTTCTTTTTTTTTTTTTTAACTTGTTGGATGTTGTTTTTTTTTTTTTTTTTTTTTTTTTAACTTGTTGGATGTTCTTTTTTTTCTCTAACATGTTGGATGTTCTTTTTTTTGTCTAACTTGTTGGATGTTCTTCTTTTTTTCTAACTCCTTAGATGTTGTTCTCTACATCAGAGCTGTTCCACCTCAGATCCCTTCTCTTCCTCCTGTGAATGGAGTTGAGTCTCTGCACTCTTTTCTTTTGTTGTTGAACGCAGCCCATACAGTCCGGCCCCTTCCCCTTCCCCTTCCCCCCTCTCCCTCTCTCTCTCCTCTTTCTCTTTCTTTTTTTTTTCCACCCATCCTCCCATCTCTCACTCACTCTATTGCATCCATCCAGGGTGACGCTAGTCCCTCTCACCCCGCCCCATTCAACTCAGTCCACTGCGTTCATTTCATTCCTGCTCCCATTCCGCGCATATTTCGCATCCTTGGAGAGACGCTGCGCATTTTACGCACTCAGCGCGTCCCGATCCTTCATCAAAACCCAAACCGAGCGGACACTCTGGAGTTGGCCGAGCTCTTCCCGATGCTGTAGCGGCTCCGATCCGTGGGAAAGTGTGGGAATTAATCCGTAAAAGAGGCGAATGAATCGAGGTAAGTTCCCAAGGAGGAGTCCTCGTCCCCCCCCACCCCCTCTTTTCCTCCTCTCCCTCTCCTTCCTTTACTCGGAGCTGTAGCCTTTTGCGCGTCCGAGCCCCCCGGACGTTCGGCTTGTTTTTTTTAACACCCTGAAGTGGACACTGGAGCTGAAATTACACCCATTTCCGCGGCATCGACACAGAAATCGAGCCTAAATGAAGCCGGTGTGGATGTTAAATAAGTCCGACAAGAGATTTTGCGCTTTTCCGCGTGCGAAGGGAGATGTCGCTTTCGGCACAGTTTTATCCCCCTTTCACCCGACACTAAATCAGATCTGTTTTCCCCCTGACACTTGTTTTTTTTTTTTTTCCTACATTTAAACCCACACCTTTACACACACACATCCTGGGTAGAGTTAACCCTGCAGAAAAACACGCAGTTAGTGCAGAACAAACCCAGGGCTCAGTGCGTGTTTTCGCTGCAGCGCCGGGAAGCCGCTTAACAAAGCTGGGAGTGAATGGGGGACTTGTTGCATCGGCGGGGTTTTCGCTTTTCCTCCACAGGCCCCAGTCGGAGGAACAGGCCAGAGGCAGATAACATGCACTCAGCCGGTGTTTACCCAGAGGACAGGGCGCATTAGAGGCACCAGGAGAGGCCCAGCACACAGGTTGTTGGAGGTTTTTTTTTTTTTTTTTTTTTTTTTTATTATTTTGGTGCGCGTTTGTGTTTTGATAAATTAAAAATATACCCAAAGTCACTCCATGGAGCTTCTAAACATCACCTGTTCTCCAAAAAAACTGAATTATTTTAGTTTAATCTGTGTAGGAAATGAGTAAAATCAGCTTTAAGTATAGATAGTTTTGATATTAAATGATCCCACCAGTTTTATTAAGTCCATCTCATACATATATATATACAGTTGAAGTGTCTCTGGTAAGGCTTTCTTAAATCTCCTGTGGTATCAGTACTCTTTAATATCCCCGTACAGGCTCCTAGCTGTGGTTTTTGGTTGTGCATTTGCATCTGATGACCCTAAATATACCTAAAGTTACTCCATGGAGCTTCTAAACATCACCTGTTCTCCAAAAAAACTGAATTATTTTAGTTTGATCTGAGCAGGAAATGAGTAAAATCAGCTTAAAGTATGGATGGTTTTGTTATTAAATGATCCCACCAGTTTTATTAAGTCCATCTCATACATATACGTGCAATTTAAGTGTCTGTGGTAAGGCTTTCTTAAATCTCCATAGAGGATCCTAGCTATGGTTTTTGTTGCGTGTTTGTGTCTGATGAATTAAAAATATATCCAAAGTCACTCCATGGAGCTTCCACACATCACCTGTTCTCCAAAAAAACTGAATTATTTTAGTTTAATCTAAGTAGGAAATGAGTAAAAGAGTAGGAAATGAGCAAAATCAGCTTAAAGTATGGATGGTTTGGCTATTAAATGATCACACCATAGTTTTATTAAGTCCATCTCATACATATATATACAGTTGAAGTGCGTGTGGTAAGGCTTTCTTAAATCTCCTGTGGTATCAGTACTCTATAATATCCCCATAGAGGATCCTAGCTATGGTTTTTGTTGCGTGTTTGTGTCTAATGAATTAAAAATATACCCAAAGTCACTCCATGGAGCTTCCACACATCACCTGTTCTCCAAAAAAACCTGATTTATTTTAGTTTAATCTAAGTAGGAAATGAGTAAAAGGGTAGGAAATGAGCAAAATCAGCTTAAAGTATGGATGATTTGGCTATTAAATGATCCCACCACAGTTTTATTAAGTGCACATATACAGTTGAAGTGTCTGTGGTGAATGTACTTCTTAAATTTCCTGTAGTATCAGTACTCTTTAATACCCCCATAGCTGTGGTTTTGGCTCTGATGAACCTAAATATACCCAAAGTGACTCCATAGAGCTTCCACACATCAAATCTC
The DNA here is from genome assembly GCF_902148855.1 of Sphaeramia orbicularis. Taxonomy (NCBI): domain Eukaryota; kingdom Metazoa; phylum Chordata; class Actinopteri; order Kurtiformes; family Apogonidae; genus Sphaeramia; species Sphaeramia orbicularis. The sequence goes on along the minus strand of NC_043962.1, from coordinate 10,674,878 downwards.
CAAAAAAAATTAGTTTTATTTTAGTTTGATCTGAGTAGGAAATGAGTAAAATCAGCTTTGAATATAGATGGTTTTGTTATTAAATGATCCCACCAGTTTTATTAAGTCCATCTCATACATATACATGCAGTTTAAGTGTCTGTGGTAAAGCTTTCTTAAATCTCCATAGAGGATCCTAGCTGTGGTTTTTGGTGCGTGTTTGTGCCTGATGAACTAAAAATATACCTAAAGTCACTCCATGGAGCTTCCACACATCACCCACTGTGTAAAAAAATGTTTAATTTTCATTTTATCTGATTGGAAAATTAGCAAAATCAGCTTTAAGTTTGGATGGTTTGGCTATTAAATGATTACACCACAGTTTTATTAAGCGCACCTCATATATATACATGCAATTTAAGTGTCTGTGGTAAGTCTTTCTTAAATCTCCTGTGGTATCAGTACTCTTTTATATCCCCATACAGGCTCCTAGCTGTGGTTTTTGGTTGTGCATTTGCATCTGATGACCCTAAATATACCCAAAGTTACTCCATGGTGCTTCCACACATCACCTGTTCTCCAAAAAAATGTTTTATTTTAGTTTGATCTGAGTTGGAAATGAGTAAAATCAGTTTTAAGTATGGATGGTTTTGTTATTAAATGATCACACCAGTCTTATTAAGAGCACCTCATACATATACATGCAATTTAAGGGTCTGTAGTAAGGCTTTCTTAACTCTTTCATGCACGAATTATGAGAACCTTAACCCTTTTATGCATACTGGTCACTACAGTGGACAGCTATTCTCCAGCTGTTCTCTTGTATATTCGTGGATTTTGTTGTTTTAGTTTCGTATCATCCAACACAACACCATCACATACACTGCAATTCATACCATTACTGTAACTTTGCTGTTCTTTATAAACGTGATCTGCAGAAATATGTTTTAGTGTAAATCAATAGCTAATTGTTATTAGACTGTAATTTAAAAGTTTTCATAATCAAAAAGTTTTTTTTTTTTTTTGCATATTATCTCCATGAAATGAGCAATAACTAGTATTAGATTATGTTAAAATGTTAGAAAACATCAGATTAGCTGCATGAAAAATGGTTTTATTTCATAGTTTTCACTTTCTGATGACGGGTTTTAAATACACGTTGTTTTTTTTTTGTGTTTTGCCTCAAAAATTAAACACATGGTGTCCAGGTGAGTGGACATTTTTGTAACTCCATGAAAAATAGGTTCATAAAAAAAAAAAAATCAATTGCATTGTTTTTTTCATGCCTAAAGAGGAATAAAAGCACTTGGGGGGGGGGGGGGGGGGGGGGGGGGGGGAAATCTCGACTGAGGTTTTCATAATTCATGCATGAAAGGGTTAATCAAGATTTTTTTCCCTGAGTGTTTTTGTTTCTCTTTAAACATGAAAAAAACAGTCTGATTGAAAAAATTCTTATAAAAAATAAATAAACAGATAAAATAAATAAAAAGTAAAAAAAAACATTAAAAAATAAAAAAAAAAAGTAAAAAAAAAATAAAATATAATAATAATCATCATCATCAGCTGGACACCATGCGTTTAATTTTTGAAGCAATAAAACATGTATTTACTGATAAACTGTGTGAAAACTATGGGAGGGGGGCTTGTGATTCTGGGGGTTTATGCTCAGGGGAGATCTACACAAGGTTACCAATTCATGTCAGAAAAGATACGTAGTGTCTTAAAACTTTAATAAAGATATGTGTAAAAAAAAAAAAAAAAAAAATCCATGAATGCACAAGAGAACAGCTGTAGAATAGCTGTCCACTGTAGTGACCAGTATACATGAAAGGGTTAAATCTCCTGTGGTATCAGTACTCTTTAATATCCCCATACAGGCTCCTAGCTGTGGTTTTTGGTTGTGCATTTGCATCTGATGACCCTAAATATACCCAAAGTCACTCCATGGAGCTTCTAAACATCACCTGTTCTCCAAAAAACTGAATTATTTTAGTTTGATCTGAGAAGGAAATGAGTAAAATCAGCTTTAAGTATAGATAGTTTTGTTATTAAATGATCACACCAGTTTTATTAAGCGCACCTCATACATATATATGTACAGTTGAAGTGTCTGTGGTAAATGTACTTTGTAAAAGACCTGAAGGCTTTCTTACATTTCCTGTGGTATCAGTACTCTATAATACCCCCATAGCTGTGGTTTTGGCTCTGATGAACCTAAATATACCCAAAGTGACTCCATAGAGCTTCCACACATCAAATCTCCAAAAAAATTAGTTTTATTTTAGTTTGATCTGATGAGGAAATGAGCAAAATCAGCTTTGAATATGGATGGTTTTGTTATTAAATGATCCCACCAGTTTTATTAAGTCCATCTCATACATATATATATACAGTTTAAGTGCCTGTGGTAAGGCTTTCTTAAATCTCCTGTGGTATCAGTACTCTTTAATATCCCCATAGAGGATCCTAGCTGTGGTTTTTGGTGCGTGTTTGTGTCTGATGAACTAAAAATATATCTAAAGTCACTCCATGGAGCTTCCACACATCACCTGCTGTCCAAAAACACTGTATTATTTTAGTTTAATCTAGTAGGAAATGAGAAAAATCAGCTTTAAGCACAGATGGTTGTGTTTTTAAACGATCACACTATAGTTTTATTAAGTGCACATATACAGTTTAAGTGTCTGCGGTGAATGGACTTATTAAATCTCCTGTGGTATCAGTACTCTATAATATCCCCATACTGTGGTTTTTACGTCTGATGAACCGAAAATATACCCAGAGTGACTCCATGGAGCTTCCACACATCACCTGCTGTCCAAAAAATGTTTTATTTTAGTTTGATCTGATTAGAAAATGAGCAAAATCAGCTTTAAGCATGGATGATTTGGCTATTAAATGATCCCACCACAGTTTTATTAAGCGCACATATACAGTTTAAGTGTCTGTGGTGAATGTACTTCTTATGGTTGTCTTAAATTTCCTGTGGTATCAGTACTCTATAATATCCCCATACTGTGGTTTTGTGTCTGATGAACCTAAAATATACTCAAAGTGACTCCATGGAGTTTCCACACATCACCTGCTGTCCAAAAAATGTTTTATTTTAGTTTGATCTGATTAGAAAATGGGAAAAATCTGCTTTTAGTATGGATGTTTTGATATTAAATGTTCACACCACAGTTTTATTAAGCGCACCTCATACATACCTACATACATATATGTATACATGACATTTAAGTGTCTATGGTAAATGTATTTTTTTAAATCTCATGTGATATCAGCACTCTATAGTATCCCCATATAGTCTCCTACTTCTGGTTTTGGCTCTGATGAACCTAAATATACCCCAAGTCACTCCATGGAGTTTCCTCACATCACCTTCTGTCCAAAAAATTGTTTTATTTTAGTTTGATTTGATTAGAAAATGAGAAAAATTAGCTTTAACCCATAAAGACCCAGTGCTACTTTTATGCCAGTTCCCAAATGTATTTTCTCTTTATTTTAACATTTCTTAAGTGATTTATCACCATTTATTCTAATATTATGCTCTGTATTTGTGCTTTTTTTGTGATAATCATGTATTTTTCTGTATTTAATTGACTGATCATGTAGAAGTTTATTAAAACTCAGAGCAAAGTTGAGGGTTATTGTATCAAAAACAGAGAAAACTGAAGACAAAATGGCTTTTTCAACAAAATCTGTCATTAACTAAACATAAGCGAAGTGTCTCCATCCACTGTCATTGATCCAACTCCAACTCTTTTATTGACAAACTGCATTTTACACCAATTATTAATATGGATTGATAAGATTAGTGGATCAACAGGTATTAAACCGTTTAGACCAGTATACAGTTTGTGTCACCAGTGGCTTTTTGGGTCTTTATGGGTTAAGTATGGCTTGTTTTGCTGTTAAATAATCAAATGATCACACCATAGTTTTATTAAACACACCTCATACATACATACATACATACATATATATATACAGTTGAAGTGTCTGTGGTGAACGTACTTCTTAAATGTCATGTAATATCAGCACTCTATAACATCTTGATACAGGCTCCTAGCTGTGGTTTTGCGTCTGATGAACCTAAATATACCTTAACCTCCTCAGACCCAGCGATGGGTTTTCTGTCCATATTTGTAGACAAGAGTTTCACAACTTTATACAAAAAAAAAGAAAAAAAAGAAAACTGTCCACCACAAAGGACATTCCATAAAAATTGTAAAAACTGCATCTGAAAAAACTGTTGTATCATGATGTTTCCAGTAGAGGCACTTATTTAATAATAAAAAACAAACTAGAAGCACTCGGAGAGCGCAGACCTCCGCCAAGGCTGATCAGTGGCCCCCCCCCGTGGGCCCCCCCACCCCCGATCACCACCAAAATGTAATCATTTCTTCCTTATCCCATTTCCAACAAACCCTGAAAATTTCATCCAAATCTGTCCATAACTTTTTGAGTTATGTTGCACACTAACGGACAGACAAACAGACAGACAAACAAACAAACAAACAAACCCTGGAAAAAACATAACCTCCTTGGCGGAGGTAAAAAAGCTGGTACTTTGCTGACATTTCCTGGGTCTTAGGAGGTTAAGTCACTCCATGGAGTTTCCTCACATCACCTGCTGTCCAAAATAATGTTTTATTTTAGTTTTATCGGATTAGAAAATGAACCAAATCAGCTTTAACTATAGATGGTTTTGATATTAAATGATCACACCATAGTTTTATTAAGTGCACCTCATACATACATATACAGTTGAAGTGTCTGCGGTGAATGTACGTCTTATATCTCCTGTGGTATCAGTACTCTATAATATCCCCATACTGTGGTTCTGCATCTGATGAACCTAAATATACCCAAAGTCACTCCATGGAGCTTCCTCAGTCCTCACATCACCTGCTGTCCAAACAAAAAAAATTACATTGTTTTTAATTTTAGCCCATAAAGACCCAGTGTTACTTTAGTGACAGTTCCCAAATGTATTTTTCCTCTATTTTTACCCTCTCGTATGTGATTTATCGCCATTTACTCATATATTATCCTCTGTATTTTGCATTGCTATGTGAAAATCTGGTATTTTCTTAGATTTAATGTAGATGTTCATTAAAACTCAGATTAAAGTTGAGGGTTATTGTATTAGAAACAGAGAAAACTGTTAAAACTTTAGCAAAGATCTAAATATCTGAACATAAATCAACTGTGTCCATCCACTGTCATTGATCCAACTCCATGGGTTTTAGTAGTAAATCAATGCTGTAGAAGATAATGGTGTTTCCATGGTAACTACACAGCCTCTGAACGTCCAAATGGGTCATATGTGATGACCATGAAAAGACGACAATTTTACACCAATAACACTGGTCAACAACAAATTTATTGTGTTAAGTTTTTGGAGCTGATTTAGGATCATTTTGGTGTGCTGAATCCAAAAATCACATTAACCCATAAGGACCCAGTGTGACATTTGTGGCAGTTCCAAAATGAATTTTTCTCTATATTTAACCTTCCTTAAATGGTTTATCACCATTTATTGTAATATTATCTTCTGTATTTTGAGGGGTTTTTTTCGGTGAAAATCAGGTATTTTCCAACATTTAATTCACTGATCATGTAGATGTTCATAAAAGCTCAGAGTAAAGCTGAGGATTATTATATCAATAGCAAAGAAAAATGCAGAAAAAGTGATTTTTTTTTTTTTTTTTTCCGCAAAAATATATCATTAATTGAACAATAACCCAGTGTGTCCATTCACTGTCATTGATCCAACTCCATGGGTTTTACTGGTGAATCAATGTTGTAGAAGATGACGGTGTTTCCATGGTAACTATGGAGCCTCTGTACATCCAAATGGGTCATATCTGATGACCATGAAAAGATGACAAACTGTATTTTACACCAATTATTTACATGTATTGATAGGATTAATGGATCAACAGTTATTAAATAGTTTAGATCAGTAGATGTTTTTGTCGCCAGTTGATGTTTGGGTCTTTATGGGTTAATTTTGCTCAATCAGGTCAACTTTCTGAACTATGCTACATATTGGCTTTTTAACATTTTTGCTTACATTTATGGGCATTTTCACATCATATGATACAAAATTCTTTCATATTTCTTGCAATAAACGAGTTCTGAAGATTTTACTTTTGCCAATTTATGGTTAATGGTTTTTTTAATATTACAGGTGAATGAAATGGCTTCGACTAGAAGATCTTGCAAAAATAAGCCTGACGTATTCTGCTACATCTGCGCTGAATACACCATTGTACCTAACAGGAATCAAGTCACAAGTTTCATAAAGTGTGCTTACCAATCTTATTTTGGTATTAAACTTGGTGACCAAGATAAAAATTCAATAAAATAAAATAAAAATCAAATTAGCAAAAAAAAACCTGACCTGATTGAGAAAAACAGATGTCATTTTTGGATTTAGCGGTGCAAAATGGTCCGAATTCAGTTGAAAAAACCTAGACAACTTGCGAAAAACATTTGTTTGTAACCCAGTGTTATTGACGTGACTTGATAGAATAAGTGGATCAACAGGTATGAAACAGTTTAGGTCTGTGATTTTTGGTCCCTGGTGGATGTTTGGGTCTTTATGGGTTAATTTGATCTGATAAGGAAATGAGCAAAATCAGCTTTAAGTATGGATGGTTTTATTTTAAATGATTACACCACAGTTTTATTAAGCGCACCTCATACATATATATATACAGTTGAAGTGTCTGTGGTGAATGGACTTTGTAAAAGACCTGAAGGCTTTAAATCTCCTGTGGTATCAGCACTCTATAATATCCTCATACAGGCTCCTAGCTGTGCACTGTATTTCCTTTTAAATATTGATTAAAGGCCTGTTCTTGTTCTTCATAAAAAGGCATCTGTGGCCATGCAGGAAAAAAAAAAAAAACCCACAATGTAATTGTTGGAGAAAATTATAGCCTGTAGGATGAAACGGAGTAGATGCATTAATTTCTGTGACAGTAATCCATCTGTCAGATGAGGGGAGGGGTGCCACAGATTAAAGAATACACTGAATTTAATGGAATTGTGTCGAGCAGGAGATAAATCTGCACTTTTGAGGAAACTAGTCACAGCCCAAGATGTTTTGTTGATGTTGTTTTTGAGACGGTCAAACAGTACGAGACAAACCTGAACGTGAAATAAACAGTAAAAGTCTAAAAACAGGTTCTTCTGCCAGAATCTGGTGAAGTTTATTGAGTAATGTGGCTTGGTTTATTGGAGATAATATCATTAACGCTCAACATATATGAGGCAAGGCAAGTTTATTTGTACAGCACATTTCAGCAACAAGGCAATTCAAGGTGCTTCACACAGGACATTGAAATACAACGACAAGGGAAAAAGAAACACATTTAAAACATTATAAAAGAAACGTAACAGGGGATTAACCCTTTCATGCATACTGGTCACTACAGTGGACAGTTATTCTCCAGCTGTTCTCTTGTATTTTCATGGGTTTTGTTGTTTTAGTTCCATATCAGCCAACACAGTGGACACTTACGCACCATCTCATAAACTGCAGTTCATACCATTACTGTAACTTTGCTGTTCTTGATTGGTTCTTGAGTGGAAATCAATTGTTAGTTGCTATTTTTTGCATATTATCGCCATGAAGTGAGTAATAACTAGTGTTAGAATATGTTAAAATGTGAGAAAATATCAGATTAGCAGCATTAAACATGTTTGTATTTCATTGTTTTCATATCATTTTCTGATAATTGGGTTTTAAATACTTGTTTCTTTGCTTCAAAAATATAATGCATAGTGTAGCTGAGTGGACATTTTTGTAAATCCATGAAAAAAAAAACAACTCAATTGTATTGTTTTTCATGCCCAAGGAGGAATAAAAACACTCAAAAAAAAAAGAACAAAAAACAAAAACTTAACTAAGGTTCTCATAATTCATGCATGAAAGGGTTAAAAACAGCAAGTAAGAAAACAACACATAAAATCCAAAAATATAAAAACACACACATTAAAGTAAGAGTTGCAGAGTTTCGAAGGAGAATGTAAAATTTAAAAAGTCAACAACGTTTTAGTCAAAGGCAGCAGTGAACAGGTGAGTCTTTAACGTCAGACTCTCAGCAGACCTGAGATTTTCTGGTAGTTTCTTCCAGATATACGGAGCATAGAAACTGAACGCTGATTCTCCATGTTTAGTTCTGACTTTTGGAACCCAGAGCAGAAAATAGAAAAATCTACAAACGGATTTAAATTAAAATGTATATTTTTAGTAAGTTTTGGTCCATATTTAGTTCGTGAGAGTAGAGTGAAATAAGTCAAGACCAGAAAAAAAGTATATACTAATGAAAATGTGCAAGTTTTTAACATTTAAACCTTAATATTGATATGGCAGCGTATGACACTTTCTATCGCTTTTTGTTCCCACTTTTGATTTAAAAAAAAAAAACAAGAAACAAGACAAAAGACAAAGAAAGAATGTGATTTAATGATACTGTTGTAGATTTGGGATCTGACAATTGTGTAAAATATGGATTATATGGTCGGAAATGTGGATTTTTTTAAAAACTTGATTGGCTGTTTATCACTTTTAGTAAAAAAAAAAAAACCTAAATAAAAGTGACAAAGAAACAATGAGGTTTCCATGTAAGTGTAACAAATCCAAGTTTTTAGACAGCGTTCTCCTTCCTTAACTGAATCTGCGTTGTTTTAATTTGGTCTGAAATGTGAAGTTTTTCTTTGGTTTGTCCATTTTTAATCAACTTAAACAGGCATAAGCTGAATGTGGGAGCAGATGATCGCCTCTGTTCCTCTTTGTTCCCTCTTTGTAAAGTGTCTCGAAATGAGAAAAAAGTGTAACAGAGGAAGGAGAGGCGAGTGTGTGTGTGTGTGTGTGTGTCATTGTCTTTGCTGTGTCTCGGCTATAGTGTACAAAGCTTTGTCAGTCACCCTGAGCAAACAGCCTCCCATAGTCCCCTCCACTTCTTTTAACCCCCCCCCCCCCCTTTTTTTTTTTTTTTTTTTGCTCTCCCCTCTCCAGTCCGTTGACATCTGTTTTGAGTGCTCCGTGCACCTGTAGCAACCAGGGAAGTGTGTGTCTATTTGTGTGTGTGTGGAGGAGGAGGACGAAGGGAGGTGCAGAATGCAAATCCAGGCGTTTGTTCTGGGTCTAAGCAATGCAGACTGACTGACTAACGACCATTTGGTGTGTGTGTGTGTGTGTGTGTGTGTGTGTGTGTTTGCCTCTTGCCGTCCAGGCCAGGCTCCTATTGTTGCAGCAGCAGCAACAGGCGTCGGTGGATGAGGACGCACCATATGGCCTCTGTGTGCTTTAGTCACAACCGCTGTGTACGTGCGCGTGTTTGTGTGTGTTCGCGTACTTCGCCAATGCTGTTACAATATGGTGGAGTTGCGAGCGGCGCGGGCTGATCGCCGCCTTCCTCCTTGTCGTCTCATCTGTCGACTCATTTCGAGACAAGAGGAGCAAAATCCGCCGCACAGATTTAGATTTTTGCACAGATTTTTTTTTTTTTTTTTTTTTAAATCGACCCGGGATTAAGTATAGTCTTGTGGGTGTAACATTATTTTTGCCACGTGCACATGTTGTTGAAATATTGTAAGCAGTAGAAGAAGCAACAGGTGACACTCTCACTGCTTAAATTTCCTGTGATTCTCTTATGATTTATTTCAGTTCCTGCAGCGACTGTAGTGACTCACAAATGAAATAACTGGTGTTTTTGTAAATTATGTTTTATTTTGTATCACTGGCACAGTTAGCCTTTTTGTTTCTCACTTGTTGGTAGCAGCCACAAATGTCAACAGAAAGCACTGAAAAAAAATACGTATGATGGAATTTTGGACTTATATTAAAGCGCCTGAGTCCAAAAATGTACCCTTAGTTTACTTTTAATAAATATTTGATAGCATATTTCTATCACAGCCTTTAAGTTTACGGCGGCTAATATTAGCTCACATACACGTGGCATGTTTTTAAACTGATTTTTTTTTTCTTTTATACTATAATTTTTCAGATATCTGTTGTCACTATTTTACTTTTACCTCTGTCTGTTTTATACTAACTCGCATATAAATTACGGTTTTGTACATTTTTATATTGTTTTGTCTTGAAAGATCAGCATCTTACGGCGGCTAATATTAGCTTACGTTCATGTGACATGTTTTTAAACAGATTTTTTTCTTCCATACTATTCTTTTTCATGTATCTACTGTCACTATTTAACTTTTACCTCTGTCTGTTTTATACTAACTCACATATAAATGATGGTTTTGTACATTTTTGTTTTTGTCTTGAAAGAGCAGGATCTTATGGTGGCTAATATTAGCTCACATTCATATGACATGTTTTTAAACTGATTTTTTTTCTTCTATACTATTATTTTTCAGGCATCTACTGTCACTATTTAAGTTTTACCTCTGTCTGTTTTATAGTAACTCACATATAAATGATGGTTTTTACATTTTCATTTTATTTTGTCTTGAAAGAGAAGCATCCAATGGCGGCTAATATTAGCTCACATTCATGTGACATGTTTATAAACTGATTTTTTTTTCTTTTGTACTATTTTTCAGGCATCTACTGTCACTATTTAACTTTTGACCTCAGCCTGTTTTCTAGTAACTCACATATATATGATGGTTTTATACATTTTTGTTTTATTTTGTCTTGAAAGAGCAGCATCTTATGACGGCTAATATTAGCTCACATTCATGTGACATGTTTATAAACTGATTTTTTTTTCTTCTATACTATTATTTTTCATGCATCTACTGTCACTATTTTACTTTTACCTCAGTCTGTTTTATACTAACATATAAATGATGGTTTTATACATTTTTGTTTTATTTTGTCTTGAAAGAACAGCATCTTATGGCGGCAAATATTAGCTCATGCGAGCTAGCTTTATGTAGCTAGCTAGTCTAGCTAACTTTCTATCGATTTCTCCCATTACTGAGTCCATTTTCCAATCATGTAGCTTTTCTTTTGCTACTTTTACACCACAAAATTGCCTTTTTTCTGTTGTTTGTTGTTGCTTTAGCTTTAGCATTAGCTTTTCAGTCTCAGTAAATCATATGTGTTGATGTCAAGTATAGAGGATGTAAATTCCTGGTGTTGTTAAAAACCATTAAATTCATTCATCTAGATTTGATTTTATGCTTTTTTATGCCCTTTATTTACTCTCTGCTTTTAATAAATGTGAATGAATTTCCTCTGGCCTGCGAAACATGAGCAGAATGTCACAAATGGCATGAAAATTCTTCGTCTGTGCTTGTATGTAGTGAGATTTAGAGAGCGGAGCTGGTTTATTGGAGCAACAATGTTGAGTGGGGTAAGGGGGGGGTGGGGGGGGGGGTGAGCAGGGGGCAATGAGGGTAGGTGAGGAAAGGGAGTGGGGGAGTTTTGGGGGTTTGCTGTAGGGTGAGGAGGTGGGGGGAAGGCTTTGTTTAGGGGATGGGGGAACAATAGGCGTCCTCCTGGGTGGGTTGGGGTGGGGTGTGTGGGCTGGTGTACTGGGAACAGGGGGTGGGGTGGGGTGGGGGGGTTCTGGCTGCAGGAGGGCCACCGGAGCCTGTACTGGCTTGTCTGACTGCCTGTCTCTTGGCTCCGTCTGCCACTCATTCACTCACTAATGTAAAAACATCCCAGAATAAGCCTTTTGTCGCTGCTTTGATGCGACAAAACTCTAAAACCACAGAGAACTAAGAGTGTTCTGTCCCTGACGGAGGTGACAGGCACCAATGAAAACTAAGACTAGAACCAAAACAAGCAGCAAAGAAGTGATTTATTGAACTGAAATAAAAGTTAAAGCCACTTAAGTATGATGAACAATGCACCAGACTCATTAACAGTTTTTTTTTCCAAAAGCCATCTACTCCCTAAACCAGTGGTTCTCAATCTTTTTCTGTCGGTCCCCCCTTTGGACCACGAAAAATCTCCAAGCCCCCCTCAACCCCAACAACATTGTACCTGTGGTGCAATTATAACTTTTATTGAAAGAAACATCAATATTGTTAGAATACTTTTTGCTTTTCCTTGAATAATTTGTTGTGCAAATTAAAAATAACTTTGATTTTTGACTGAACAATACAAATGACCTCAACAAAACTGCTCCCTGAGACATTATTTTTCCAATTAAAAATAGGAAATGTGTAATTATCTTACAACTATGACAATAAGGTAAATTTTTTTGTAGAACAACAAATAAATTTGGTAACAAAGATGAACATTTTAACAATATCAGTGGCTGCAATGAGCCTGTTTCTGTTGCACATCTCAGAACATTAAAGTGCAATCTGTACAAACTGTGCAAAACCAGAAACATTGCACATTTTTCTTTTCCAGTCCAACCCTTGTCCATTGTCCAAACCTAAACTCTTGGTCTAGTCTAGTGACAGATCTCTATGGCAGTAGATTTGTTTGTTGTACGTCCCTAAAATGAGTCCAGGGTGCTCCAGCGCTAAAACATTAGTTCCACTTGCTACATGTTCTAACCTGAAGAAAAAAAACAAAACACCTACGAATGATCTCATGCCCCCTCTGGAAAGCCACAGTTTGAGAAACACTGACCTAAACCAACATACACCATAGTCACCAGCACATTAAAATCCAAGCTGGAGGACTTTTATTCAGATGCACTTTTTTATATAATTGCACTTTTATATAGTAGTATTTGAATACTGATGTGTTTCGGTGTGTTTGTTGTGCTTGTTGAATGTATTTATGAGTGGGAAGTGTGTAGTATGAATGTTACTGTTTAAATTCCAATTATCATGATAACTGTGTTTGATCTATCTATCTATCTATCTATCTATCTATCTATCTATCTATCTATCTATCTATCTATCTATCTATCTATCTATCTATCTATCTATCTATCTATCTATCTATCTATCTATCTATCTATCTATCTATCTATCTATCTATCCATTCATCCATCCATCCATCCATCCATCCATCCATCCATCCATGAAAAAGAAAGTAAAACAATTCGAACTTGATATGGAAAATGGTCAAACAGTAGCCATAAAGTTCCATCTTTAATGCACATTTGTATATTTGTATGTTTACATGTTGATATTTGAATGTTTCTGCTAACAGAAAGTACACTGTCCCTAATATTTTAATTGTTTTGTTTGTTTTTTTTTTTTTCAAAATACAACTTGGTTAAAATATTTTAGTGTGTGTATGAGTACTTTTTGAACATTTTGAGCACAATTTCAACAATACCGCGATAATAATGATAACCGTGATAATTTTGGTCACAATAACCGTGATATGATATTTTCATATCGTTACATGCCTAGTTGGACCATAAAAGATTATCCAAAACAAGGAGCTACTTTATATTGAAATAAATGTTGGAATGGCAATCAGTTAAAGTTCGCTCTCTGACAGGACATTACTGTGTTTTGACCCAAAACTAAACTGAATTAAAAAACAAACAAACAAACAAACAAACAAAAAAACAACCTGAAAGACAAAGACAAAGCAAAAACAATGTGAATGATTGTGTATCAGTGTGAACAACATCCTGTCAGAAATGTCAGAGTTATAATAAAAGAATTAGAATAAACCACAGAAGCAGAAATCCTGACACACACAGATAAACCGGTGGGTGAAGCTGATACTGGATGGGAAGTCTGACTAAACCGTACGTTTCCTGACCCCAGCAGGAGCCGAGCAGGAAGTCTCAGTTTCACCTAGTTCTTTGCTTACTTTCCCGGGCAGAGGAATTGACACGATAAACACTGTGGATGACGGAGGCTCTGCTCGGATTCTCACAATCTGAGTTTTTGTCTGGTCGGCCTCGCTGTGATTACTCTCAGTTATTTGCGCTGTGGTTCTCGGGTTTAACATTTCAGCTTCTCTGAAAAAGAGCGTGATGCATTATTCAGAAAGAACTCAGTAATTGAAATAAGATGAAAGAAAATAAGATTTCACCAAATGAAAACAGGGAGCCTGTAACATTTTATGCTAATCTCGCTGGCACAGTTAGCCTTTTTGTTCCTCACTTGTTGTTAGCATGAATGTCAACAGAAAGCAGTACGATGGAATTTTGGTCTTTTATCCACATTTTATAATAAGAACCAAAATGTACCCTTAGTTTAATTTTAATAATGATTTTAGCACATTTCTACCTTAGCCTTTAGCTTTCTAGTGGCTAACATTAGCTCACATTCAGCTTACTTCTCTTACATGTTTTTTTGACAATTTCTTTTCTTCTATATTATTATTTTTCAGGTGTCTTGTCTCTGTTTTAGCTTTCCCTCAGTTTGTTTTAGAGTGACTCACAAATTAAAAAGCCAGTTGTTTTGTAAATTTTGTCTTATATTATCTCGTCGGCAAAGTTAGCCTTTTTGTTCCTCACTTGTTGTTAACATGAATGTCAACAGAAAGCAATATGATAGAATTTTAGTCTTTTATCCACATTTTATAATAAGAACCAAAATGTAGCCTTAGATTCATTTTAATAAAGATTTTAGCACATTTCTACCTTAGCCTTTGGCTCAGGGTGGCTAATATTAGCTTACATTCAGCTTACTTCTGTTATATATTTTTTTTGACAATTTCTTTTCTTCTATATTATTATTTTTCAGGTGTGTGTTGTCACGATTTTAGCTTCACCTCAGTTTATTTTATCGTGACTCACAAATCTAATAGCTAGTGGTTTTGTAAATTTTGTCTTATGTTGTCTCGATGGCATGGTTAGCCTTTTTGTTCCTCACTTGTTGTTAGCATGAATGTCAACAGAAAGCGGTATGATAGAATTTTGGTCTTTTATCCACATTGTATAATAAGAACCAAAATGTACCCTTAGTTTATTTTTAATAAAGATTTTAGCACATTTCTAGCTCAGGGTGGCTAATATTAGCTTACATTCAGCTTACTTCTGTTATATATTTTTTTTGACAATTTCTTTTCTTCTATAGTATTATTTTTCAGGTGTATGTTGTCACGATTTTAGCTTCACCTCAGTTTATTTTATCGTGACTCACAAATGAAATAGCTAGTGGTTTTGTAAATTTTGTCTTATGTTGTCTCGATGGCACGCTTAGCCTTTTTGTTCCTCACTTGTTGTTAGCATGAATGTCAACAGAAAGCAGTACGATGGAATTTTGGTCATTTATCCACATTATATAATAAGAACCAAAATGTACCCTTAGTTTCATTTGAATAAAGATTTTAGCACATTTCTACCTTAGCCTTTAGCTTATGTGGCTAATATTAGCTTACATTCAGCTCTTCTGTTACATGTTTTTTGACAGTTTCTTTTCTTCTATATTATTATTTTTCAGGTGTATGTTGTCACTATTGTAGCTTCACCGCAGTTTGTTTTATAGTGACTCACAAATTAAATAGCCAGTGGTTTTGTAAATTTTGTTTTATGTTGTCTCACTGGCCAAGTTAGCCTTTTTGTTCCTCATTTGCTAACGGAAAACACTACAAAAAAGCCAGTTTCATGGAATTTTGGTACCCATTATACTCCACATTGTTTAATAAATCCCCAAATTTTTCCCTTAGTTTACTTTTAATAAAGACTTTATCACATTTCTACCTTAGCCTTTAGCTCAGGGTGGCTAATATTTGCTTACATTCAGCTCACTTCTCTTACATGTTTTTTGACAATTTCTTTTCTTCTATATTATTATTTTTCAGGTGTCTTGTCACTATTTTAGCTTTGCTTCTGTTTTATCGTGATTCACTTATGAAATAGTCAGTGGTTTTGTAAATTTTGTCTTATGTTGTCTCGCTGGCAAAGTTAGCCATTTTGTTCCTCATTTATTAACAGAAAGCACTACAAAAATGTCAGTTTGATGGAATTTTGGTACCTATTATACTCCACATTGTATAATAAATCCCCAAAATTTTCCCTTAGTTTACTTGTAATAAAGATTTTTGCACATTTGTACCTCAGCCTTTAGCTTATGGTGGCTAATATTAGCTCACATTCAGCTCACTTCTGTTACATGTTTTTTAACAAGTTTTTTTTCCTGTCTACATTTTTTTTTTTTTTTTTTTTTTTTTTTTTTTTTAATTTTTTTTAGGTTTGTCACTATTTTAGCTTTGCCTCAATCTATTTTATAGTGACTCACAAATGAAATAGCTAGTGGTTTTGTAAATTTCGTTTTATGTTGTCTTGCTGGCAAAGTTAGCTATTTTGTTCCTCATTTGTTAACAGAAAGCACTACAAAAAAGTCAGTTTCATGGAATTTAGGTACCCATTATACTCCACATTGTTTAATAAATCCCCTATTTGTTCCCTTAGTTTACTTTTAATAAATATTTTTGCACATTTCTGCCTCAGCCTTAAGCTTATGGTGGCTAACATTAGCTCATATTCAGCTCACATGTGCTACATGTTTTTTAACTTATTTTTTTCCTCCTACACAATTATTTTTCAGGTATCTATTGTCACTATCTGTGTCTGTTTTATAGTAACTCACTAATAATAACCAATGTTTTTGTAAATTTTATCTTATTTTGTCTTGAAAGAGTATCTTATGATCGCTAATATTAGTGCATGCTAGCTAAGTTTCTGTAGCTAGCTTCTTTTGCTAACTATATATTTTCCTTTTTTTTCTTTACTGAGTCAGTTTTCTGACCTTGTGACTCTTCTTTTGCTACTTTTACACCACATTTACCTATTTTCTGTAGTTTGTTGTTGCTTCCATGAAGGTTATTTTAGCTTAGCTATAACATTAGTGTGTTAGTGTCAACAAATTTTATGTTTTGATGTCAGGTATAGAGGATGTCCATTCCCAGTGTCAGTAAAAAATCTAAATTTTTAATGACAATACCATTCTCCGAACTTTTAGACCTTAAAATGCCAGATTTTAAAAGGCTTTAAAAAATTAATTAGATTTTTTCCTCGGTCAAAGCCTGAAATTAAAGCCCGCTGCACTTTTTCACAAGAAAATTAGGAACCAGACAAACATATAGGGATGAGGAAAACTAATGATGTGATGTGAAATATACGTTAAACTACATAAATAATCGTAATTTTAAACAGAACTTGTAGAAATGTTCAGAAACCCAAATGACACTCATTGCTTAGAGCTGTAGTAGTAGTAGTTGTAGTAGTGGTAGTAGTTGTAGTAGTAGTAGTAGTAGTTTATTTGGTCATTAATTACTTTAAACAGCAAACAACATATCCATTGTTCCACATACAATGCGACTGAAAGGGTTTAAGCTGAAGTAAAGACTTATTTTGCGTAACCCTATTTATAATTAATACATTTCCACATGAAAACAAACAACAACAAAAAATTATTATTTTTTCAATGTAATCATTGCTAAATATTCAACAGAAGAGAACACATAGGTAAATCATGTCCTTATCTCAACTACCAATGTTGATCCTAGTCTTTTAAACAAGTATTTTCTTTAGTCAATCCTGAGCTCTAGATTTTTGAATAATAGTTAATTTGTACGTCTTTTTAAAAGTTTTAATTGTTTTAGACTGTTTTAATCAATCTTCCAGGCCATTCCAAATATTAACCCCTCTAACGGAAATACATCTACGTTTTTTTATTTGTTCTTGCCTTGGCTTTTTAAAAATATCGATTCCTCTGAGACTATACTGACTTTTCCTCCATTCAAACATCTCCTGTCACTTGTTGCTAATCCTAACTTTAACAAACATCAAACATAACAATAAATGTTTCGGTTCGTTGTGCAAACAATATATTATATTTCAGTATTTGGTCCTATTTAACGTGCATGTTTACGGGGTAGGCAGCCGTTTCACCATGAGCCTCCTAACCTGCATCTGTCTAAATAAAGCAATACCCAAGTTTTAATGGACCACAGATGGAAAACACAGATTAGGGGCTAATTCATTTTGTATGAGTTTGTGTGTGTGTTGTAAGCAGTGCTCTGTTAGCTGAGATGGGATGGAATTGTGGGAGGAGGATGGACTGCACTGTACTCTTTTTACAATCAAGCAACCATACATGCTTCTGGGGATGGGAATGGAGAACCGGTTCTTTTTGAGAACCGGATCCTAGCAGCTCAATTCCTTGGAATCGTTTGTCTGCCTGCTTAACGATTCTGCTTATCCATTCTGCCTTCATTGCGCATGCACGATGACGTCATGCGTACGCTGCATTGTTTTGATCGGCACGTAGCCAACATGGAGTTGAGGCAGAAACGGTCTAAAAAGACGACACCAGGTCCACTGGAACACTGTCAAATCTTCCATGTCTTCAAAAGGGCGGAATCCTTCCAATCCGCTCAAACATTTGTCCACACCAAGGGTCACCAATCCTGGTCCTCAAGGGCTGCTATCCTGCATGTTTTAGATATTTCCCTCTTCCCGCACACCTGACAGTTGTTATCAGGCTTCTGCAGAGCTTGATGATAGGCTTATGGTTTGAATCAGGTGTGTTGGAAGAGGGATACATCTAAAACAAGCAGGATACCGGCCCTCGAGGACCAGGATTGGTGACCCCTGGTCCACACAGTTTGTCATTCATTCACAGGAATGTCACATATTTGATACTCTACTTAGCGACGCTTGTGAATGTAGCAGCAGAGTGAACACCGGGCCCAGTTCCGGTTCTGGTGCGGGCAACAAACATCGTAAGTCCTCAAATACAAGTTTCTGAAGGTAAGAAGGGAAAGGAAATAATGTGCACAACAACGGGAGATGAGCCAGGCCGAGTCGAACTGGTTCCACCAGAAAAAAGCGTCTTTAGTTTCACTTTCACTGCACGCTGCCGCCACCCCCCCGAACTGGGTCTGGTGTCATCTGTTATTATTTGTACATACTGTATATGGGATATTTTCTGTGCAGAGATGGAAATATAAAAGACAGTTAATGCAAACACACCCGTTAGTACTCTTTTATTCCCCCACCCAATGAGAATCGATAAGGAATGGGATTGATAAGCAAAATCGATAATGGAATCGGAATGGTTAAATTCTTAGCGATTCCCATCCATACATGCTATGTATGAGATGATAAAAATGACACACACGCACACACATACACACACACAAATACATGTGGATTTTGTCTGCACAGTGCTCATGAGTTCACACTTATTAAATGGTGTTAGTATTGCTGTAACCTCCGCAGGCCTGTATTTGTACTGGTGAATGATATTGTCCTGTGTTTGTGTGTGTGTGTGTGTGTGTGTGTGTGGGACATGGGACAGTGTTGATGTGAAGACCCCCCCCCCCCCTCCTTTTCCCACCCACCAGGAAGAGGCCAGACCCTCATCCTGACTCAGCAAAACTAAGCAAAAAATGACGAATAACAGAGAGGGCCTGAGAACAGAGGGAAAAAAAAAGAGCTGCTAGCTAAACCTTTTACCATCACATTTCCAGGAGGAAATAAGCACTTCACTGTATCAGTGTGCAATCTGTGACCAATTACTGTGTGTGTGCATAAATGGTAATGCTTCTGTGAGAAGAGATGGTGAAATAATGAGGGGTGCATGCTGTGAATCATAGCCTCTTCACCGCTCATAAAGCAAGTCTCTCCCAATTTCTCTGTCTTTCTCAAGTGTATATTAGCGCAGAGAAAGACTGAAAGAAGCATCGGCCGTTTCTTTTCACAGGTGCTGCTTTCTAATTCGGCCTACATGAATGTCCGCCTTTGTTTTTTAAATGTAAAATCAGGTCATGACTAATCAAACTAACTCAAGACTTTCATAAAGGTGTTTTTTTCCCCCCTGGCATTATGTATGATGAAGAAATCAGTAATGGATTAATTGAAATCGTGACCATGTGAACAATAAAGCCTGAATGCAGAGAGTTGTGTCACTGCTGAGAAAAACTAAGGACATATTGAGTTATATCTGAAGAAGTTGAAGTAAAAGAAATCTCATTTTATTCATGAAACGTGTCATAGAATCTGATTGATTGTACACATCATCTACTGTGTAATGCTTTACTGACTGATGGTGAAGCCAAAGTGAGCATTAGGCACGGATAGGGATGGAACGATATGAAAATTTCATATCACCGTTATTGTGACCATCATTATTATCGCGGTGTTGTTGAAGTTGTGCTCAAAATGTTCAAAAAGTACTAATACACACACTGAAATAATTTAACCAAGTTGTATTTAAAAAAAAAAAAAAAAAAAATTAAATAATCGGCACAATGTACTTTCTGTTGGCAGAAACATTCAAATATTAACCCTTAGTGGTCTGAGTCTATTTTGTCTGTTTTTCAGAACTTTTGATTTTGCCTTTATATACTATATAAACAAATGTTTACTATACCCATGTTTGGTATCTTTTTTTTTCAGCACAGCTTCATTTATATCATCTGCCTATTATTTTTTCACTTTAACCTCCTATAAAAACATAAAAGGACAGAACACACACAAAAAAATAAAATAAGATTTGAAAAATGTATATACTTTATTGCATAGAGAACACACAGATGCTTAACGAACCTTTTCAAAGACTTTAAAAGTGAATATTGGTTGCAAATATTAGGTATATAAAATTACAATTTTAATAGATTAAAACTATACTCAAATATTTGACATAAAAGCAGATCTTTACATAGGTGTTTTCTCCAGAAAAGTGCGGTAATCAAACATGATTATCATGATAATTAGAATTTAAACGGTAATACTAACTGTCTGCAATTTTACCGCTGTTTATCGTTATATTGGTAATTGTTACATCCCTAGGCACGGATAATAAATATAATTTCTAATACTCATGCTTTGATAAATATGAGCATCATGATGTTGTTGTTTCCAGTCCATATTATCTGATAAAGCTAAATGTTTTTAGATCCAATCCACCATCCCACATTGTATTTCACAGCTGTTGAAAGCGTTGTGCGATTACACCCACAGTTCAGCCGAAATTCAGCCGAAGCGAACACATTGTTTTCGGTTCTAACTGGTGGGAGTCATCGCATGGTTGATATTTGTGCAGTATTCTAAAGAAGCACGTCTTCCCTTTTCATGTTGTTGACCTAGGTTTACATCTAATGGCACATTTTACCAAAGAGCTTGTATTACAATCAGACGCCACTACACCGAGGTGTGAAAGCACCAGGAATGCACCCAACATGCTTTGCTCGTGGCTCATTCAAAGCCAGTCAAGGACACGTGTCCCTGGATGACCTGGAGTGTGCAGCCCCTCCTGCCCCTCGACTGCACTAAAGGATGGCCTTATTGACACTCTAATGTGCAATAAAGCTCAACTAATCTCTTCAACGCAGTTTGATACAGATGATTTGTTGGTGTCAAACAGGTTGTATAAAGCGTTTCACCTCCAAATGTCTGGATCGGCTCCGGCTAGTGTTTACCACAGACGCAATCAAAGAAGTGAGAAATGTAAAACTGATCACAATGGTCACTTGAAACGCACACAAAACACTTTAGTGCTAAAGTGCAGCTGATAATGGTTGGATAGAAACTGGTTTTGGATGTTTTTAGGCATTTTTAGACTGAACTGAAAGGCATGTTTATGTTGTTTTATCTACGACAGCACTCACGCAAGTTGTCTAGGTTTTTTCAACTGAATTCGGACCATTTTCCACCGCTGAATCCAAAAATGACATCTGTTTTTCTCAATCAGGTCAGGTTTTTTTGCTAATTTGATTTTGAAAAATTTGGTCTTCTCACAAAATTGATTACATTTTTGTGACTTTATCAGTTGATTTTTTATATAGGTCTCACCCAAAATAAGTTTTAAGAGAAAAAAAATCATTTTCTAACAAGATGTATTTATTATTTATTATGTATTCACCGCAGATGTAGCAGAATATGTCAGGCTTATTTTTGCAAGATCTTCTAGTCGAAGCCATTTCATTCACCTGTAATATTAAAAAAAACATTAATCATAAATTGGCAAAAGTAAAATCTTCAGAACTCGTTTATTGCAAGAAATATGAAAGAATTTTGTATCATTTGATGTGAAAATGCTCGTAAATGTAAGCAAAAATGTTAAAAAGCCAATATGTAGCATAGTTCAGAAAGTTGACCTGATTGAGCAAAATTACTGTGATTTTTGGATTCAGCACACCAAAATTATCCTAAATCAGCTCAAAAAACTTAAACAATAAATTTGTTGTTGACCAGTGTTATAAGCTTTCAGTGTGTATATTTATGCCGCGTAAAATAACACGCCAGCGGTTAGGGTTAGGTTTAGGGTTAGCGATTGGGTGAAATTAGCTGCTAGCGTGATTAGTGGTTAGGGTTAACGGTTAGCACAATTAGTGATTATCCGCTAGCACATTGACACGTCATCAAATGGTGTTAAGTAACACGCGAAAGGATGAAAATACTTAAAGCACGCCAAATGTAATAAACTGCTGTCACATACAACGCGATTTCATGAAATCAGTCTGTTTTTGGACCAATCCTGATTTCCAATTTGCAGTGTGCTTGGACGGCTGATACCGATTTTAGCTGATTCCAATCTAATTTTTTCCAAACATAACACACACGACATTGCAATGTAACTTTCCTGTTAGAACATTTATTTTAAAAATAGCAGAAAAGTTTGCGAAAAGCTGCCAGGTTTTCTGTATGAAAACAGGTGCATTGATTGAAACGGCTGGTTTTTAGTCAGTCCAGTATCGTACCAGCAGCTGAAAATAGGGATGCTCCGATACCGATACCAGTACTGGGCTCCGATACTCAGTGTGTGTACTCGTAAAAGTAAAAGTAATCCGATACAAATGCACCGATACCACTTACGGCCGTGTGACATTCACAGTTCAGTGCAGCAGGTACGCAGCGGTGGAATAATGTGTGAATAGTGTGGAGATTTTTCGAAATAAGCGACGGTGATAAAAGTAATGCTGACTGCAAATAACGTTACAGACACAGACAGATACAGACGCAGCGTTCTATCCGTCCTCTGCGTACATTCCATCTGTTTACCAGGTGCTGGTGGAGACAGAGAATACCAGCGGGAGTACGGAGCGGTGTGGACCCCTGCCAGTAGAAGTGAAAACGAAACTTATCGCTCATTTCTCTTCCTGCTGAAGCTAAACTGTTAAACCTTACCTGCGAAAACGCTGCAATATTAGTATCGCATTAGTGTTACCTCTGTCATCTCCATGTTTGTTATTACTGACTTTCTTCTTCTTCTTCTCAAAAAAACTTTACTCTTCTTCGAGGTATTTGTCCAGTATGGTTAATTAAGAGCGGTGCCCCCAGGTGGATTAATTGACAAACGCTCATTCCAACAGATTAAATGTCAGTAGCAGCACTTTGTTCCAGTCAGACTAATGACAACGACAATAAAGCACATTTACAAAAGGAACTAAGAACTGGAATGGGATTATTAAGTACTTGTATCGGTACTCGGTATCGGCAAGTACTCAAATGTAAGTACTTGTACTCGGTCTGGAAAAAAGTGGTATCGGTGCATCCCTAGCTGAAAATGATTGAATTTGAAGGAAAATTATCATACACACCCAGTTTTTATTCCAACATGGCTCAGACTATCTGCTTTAGTAACACATTATCGTACATATTACACGCTGTAACCCGGTTTTACTTTTAAATAATCAAACAGAACACTGGAAAAAAGTAGGCATCTGTACATATGTGGCGCACAGGATGAACCCCTGCACTGAATGGACCAGATTAACACCTTTTATAAACTTCTACATGCTTTGGGCTGAATCATGGTCCTGCCTCATGAGTAGAGAGGATGAATAAAAACAAATGCAGCATTATGCTAAGGATCTGTATCCTATTTGTGTTTGGTAATTAATTAATTTAGTCATGTAATGAAGAGGTCGAATTATCGTAGATTATGGGAGTTTTGGAATTATCGATCATACATTGTACAGAGGGTAAAATTATTGTACAAATAATAATTATCATGATAATTATCATAGATCTGGCAGGCCCAGTTCTTGGGGGGGGGGGGGGGGGGGCAGGAGTGGGAAATGCCCCCTTAAACAAACATCCTGCCCCATCAAATGAAAGTTTCCGAAGGTAGGGAAAAGGAAAATGAGGTACACAACAGCGGGAGAATTAGAGAAATTAGTAAAGCATCTTAAGTTTCACTTTCACTTTGTACGGTCGAATGGTGTGCACATACTCAGTGTAAGGTACGTACGGCACGAAATCCCCCCCTCCCCCCGGGTCTGACTATGCAGCACTGCAAGAATTTGACCTGTGCTCAAAATCGGTCAATTTCTGACTGACTTGCCGGTTGCAGGTCATGACCGATCTATGTGAAAATTGACCAATTTCCAAACATGGCCAGTTAATCAGTGTAAATCTAGTCTGGACTTTTTTTTTTTTTTAAACATTTTTTATTTTATATCGTTTGCCTTTGTACTATTTATCCATATGCATGTACCCTTTTTTTCTTTGCACTTTATTCTGTTGCTGCCTTGACAGTTGAATTTCCCTGTTGTGGGATCAATAAAGTCTAGTCTAATCTAATCTAATCTATTTGTTCATTGGTCACATGACTGCTTTAGTGACAAAGAATACACTGATTATATTTCCCTTCTTTCCTGGTGTGGTGCTGGGACATAAATATCCAGGCAGGAAAATGATTTATTCTGTATTTACAGTCCTTGGCAACATTCAACAGTGTTGTTTTTTTTTTTTTTTTTTTTTCATCATATCATGTAAGATGCATGATATGATATGCCGTGAGGTGAGAGCACCGCCTCCTGATTCAGGCCAAGCAAACCAAAATAAGTAACAGCATAAGAAATTCAGCTTCTGGCAGTGTAAAACAAGTCCGTCGCCCATGTTTGAACAGGTTTACCCATCAAGTGGAATATTCACGTTCTGGTTGACTTAAATGGATTTAACTAAGCAAATATTTCAGATCATAGGACTAGTTTTGCTTCAAAAGAGCAAAACTGGTCCAGTTGAACCTAGAAAAATGGAGTTGTCACTATTTATAGGTTATTATGCTATTATTTTACTTAGATCAGTGGTTCTTAACCTGGGTTCGATCGAACCCTAGGGGTTCGGTGAGTCAGTCTCAGGGGTTCGGCGGAGGTCAGGACACACACTCGACTCATTAGTCGGGTGTGTGTGTCGGGCTAGGTCCGTGTATGTAAACAAACGGCTTCGGAGACTCTTTCTCTGATTGACATCCAATATACGCGGTGTATTGTTGTTGCTTATAGCACTACAACACAAAGGAACAGACTTTGCTGTGAAAATGACATGAGAGTGGCACTTGCCAAGGTGAAGCCACGCATTTCTGAACTGGTCTCTCAAAGGCAACAGCAGAAGTCACACTGATTTGCAGTAAATATTCATTATTATTGTAGCCCGATGGAAATTAGGGGATGGGTGTGTGTTAAAATGTTAAAAATGATAAATAGCATAAATACAATAAGTTCATTATTGGAATACATAAGGTTAAAAATTAAAACCATTTCAGTGCGGTAGTATTAAAAAAGGTCATGTCTTTGTGAAAAGGTATGTAATTTGTTGTGAGTTCATGCACTGTATTGGTTTTGTTCTTTGAACACAGTGATGTTAATGCACGGTTCATTTTGTGCACCAGTAAAACATATGCCTGTGTCTTGAATTTGAAAAAAATCATATTGTATTTTTTTAATAAAAAAGGTTTCAGTGAATGCGCATATGAAACTGGTGGGGTTCAGTACCTCCAACAAGGTTAAGAACCACTGCTTTAGATTATATTGGTCTGTATGTGGAAGCTGAACTAAAACGAGTTTGACACCTTTGGTTTTTTTTATATCTTCAGTGTAATTTTTGCACTTCGCACATTCATCTCGCGGGCCAGATTGGACCTTTTGACAGGGCGGTTTTGGCCCCCTGAGACCCATGTTCTAGACCAGGGGTGTCAAACTCATTTTAGTTCAGTTCCACATTCAGCCCAATCTGATCTCAAGTGGGCCGGACCAGTAAAATAATAACAGTGAAAAAAAGTAAAATTATATTATGATCAGGTTTACATCTACAAAGTTTCCTTAAAAATCTGAATAACATGAACAACTTGAATTGTCTTAAGAAAAATAAGTGCAATTTTAACAATATTATGCCTCGTTTTATCAGTTTATCATTTACACATGTGCGTTACTATTAGGGCTGCTCGATTATAGAAAAAAAAAAATCACGATTATTTTAGCAATAATTGAAATCACAATTATTAAAAAGGATTATTTGTTAACCTTAAAGTTGTTTATTTTTTTCTTGCAAAACAATGTAAAATATACTCTTTAAACATAAATAAAGCTTTTAACCACTAAAACAAAGTATTTTCACTTTTGTACGAAACAAAAAAATCTTTGAATGCAAATAAGTGTACTATAAATTCAAGTATGTTTCCTTTAGTAAATAAATAGTGCACTGGAATTAAACTGCTATAGACTTGCCATAGAACTGTAGCAATAAAAAAAAAAAAGCTCACGTAAAGTGCAAATTATAAATTCAAGTATGTTCAATGTAGTATGAAACATAGTAAATTCAGTGGCGTGCCGTGAGGTTTCAGTTCAGGCCTTCTGTATACATCGGCCATCTACAGGGGTTGGACAAAATAATGGAAACACCTTCTATGATGCCAACATGTTAGGTGTTTCCGTTATTTTGTCCAACCCCTGTAGAATACATACGTTAGGGTTATACGGGTTAAGGTTAGATTAATACAGGAGTTGCAGCGTAAAGAGATTTGGAAACTGAAGATTGCATTGCGGACGAGGTTGTAGACGGAGTTGTTTTTATGTGTTTTAGTTTTTCATGAGATTATGATAAAGGTGGCGGTGGTTCAGCTTTAGATGGTTACAAAGGTTTGTTGTGTTAGCGGTCAGTGCGGACACAACTACCAAACACTTTTTGCACGTGATGTGTTTTTGCTCTTCGTCTTCTTCATCAAACCCAAAGTGATTCCATACAATTGAATTGGACTTGCCTTTTTTGTTTACCAAGCACTTCTGCTGGGATTCTCCTGCTGTTTTTCCAGACCGCTAGGTACAACTTTCCTCTTGGGGTGGACCTGCCGGCTAGCTGGCAGCAGTAGCTTAGAGGGGGGCGGGGCAGAGCAGCTCATGGGAGCTTGCGTGCGCGTGAATTAAAACAACTCAAAATTAATAATCGTTTTTTCTCGATTACATAATTTTTGTAATCGTTGCGTGTAATAATCGAAATCGTAATTGAATTTCGATTAATTGCACAGCCCTAGTTACTATCACACAAAACATTTAATAACAGGCAGAATATTGGAAAAATTGCATTTACTTTTCTTAAGACATTTCCATTTGTTCATATTTGTTCACATCTTTTGTAAACGTATAGTTTGGTAATGTAAACATTTTCATGTAATTTAACTTTTTTATGCCAAAAAATTTGGGTTTGTCATTATTTATAGGTTATTATGATAATAATTTACTGGTCTGACCCACTTGAAATCTAATTGGACTGTATGTGGAACCTGAATTAAAATGATTTTTGACACCATTGATTGTTAATATCTTCAGTGTAATTTTTGCATTTCACAAATTCATCCCACGGGCTGGATTGGACCTTTTGGCGGGCCGGATTTGGCCCCCGGGCCGTATGTTTGACACCTGTGTTCTAGACAATCCTGAGTAATTACACTTTGTTTGAACAGTTAATTACTCTGTATTTCGTTAATATGTTACAATAAAGCATTACAGAAGATATGATGTTGAGATGTGGGTAACATGGTGTATATTCGGTGTTTAATCTACAAATATATATGAATTAAAAAAGAAAACTTAGATTCACTAGTGTATTTGTGCGCTTAGTGTACGATAAAAGCATTGATTTTTGTGTGTGTTTTAGAGTCGCTGTGTTCCCATAGTGACCAGTGTGTAGTTCAGGGACACGCAGTACATCAGCTCCGAGCAGGAATCATATACTTAAATACAGTGTTTGAATAACATGAGGTGTACTTGAAAGATCTTACCTTGCAAATGATGTGTCCGTGGTGAGCGTGAGATAAATGAGGTACCCCTGAGTGTGTTCAGATATTGAATGCTTTGAAAGCACATAAAAAATGTTTCGTCTGATGGTCCTTGATGGAAAGAATTTGTATTTAAATAAGCAGAAACCAAGAAATATTACCTCGGCTACAGAATAATTCAGAATTACTGAGCCTAAAGGTAGCATTAAAACATTGTCAAGTGGAACAATGTTTGCTTTGAGGATTATGAGAAAATCCTCTTGTTTAAACCTGTCGGTGTGTGTGTGTGCATGTGTGTGTGTGTGTGTGTCTGTGTTGGAAGCGGTTAAAACAGATGCCGTTGAGTGGTCCAATAGAGGAATGACAGTCAACTTGTATATGTAGAAGACCCCTGATGATACACACTCATATTTAGGTATCACAGGTTATGCACACACACACACAAACGTCAGCGGCGTCACATCATTACAACCTCAGTGGCCTCGGTGTTTTCGATACACAAACACATGCATGTATCTGGCATGTGGTGGAAGCCTGTAAGGAAGAAGCGAAAGAGGAAGAAAAGCGCCACAGAGGGAGAACATGAGAGTCCAAGGCAGCTGCAGGATTGTGGCTGGATGCCCTGTGTGTTTTCTCCTGAGGGTTGGCACTGACACCATGAAGCCGGCTGTCCTGGCTGGAGTGGCCGAGGCCTGTGGTGACAGAGACCCACTCAGAGAGAGGAGGGGCCTGCAGGGGGTTCGGGAGTCGCCCAGTAGTCACAGTTGATTGTTGTGTGACTAATGTCTCTCTCCAGCGTCCATCTGCTCCTGGGCCCCCGCGATACTCACATCTACTGAGCGTCACTGCACTTACTCCATTAACCCTCAAACTCTAACAACCAGAGTCCTTCTCTTCTCTTCTCTTCTCTTCTCTTCTCTTCTCTTCTCTTCTCTTCTCTTCTCTTCTCTTCTCTTCTCTTCTCTTCTCTTCTACTCGATTTGATTCAATTAAGAGATTATTTGAATGGGCAAAAAGTAGTAAAAATGTGAAAACAAACAAACAACTTGTCCTTTAATCCAGAACCAGAACCAATGACCACAAAATGCCACAAATATTTTGGGCATAGCGCAATATAATGAATGTCTATATATGTACATATACACTACAAACAAAAAGTTAAGGCTATTTCTTTTTTTTTTTTTTTTTGTCATTTTTGCCATTTGTAAATAAAACTATGTCTGGTCAAAAAAATGTGTTTCAATTCAATTCACACACAAAAAAGTAAAAAGCGCTGTCCCAACTGAAAAAAATAGCCCAAAAATTAAAAATGTCCTTAACTTTTTGTTTGTAGTGTACGTGTGTGTGTGTGTGTATATATATATATATATATATGTCACAGTAGGGATTGAAATCCAGTAGGATTCGTAATCCTACTAGGAGGATTCGTAATCCTACTAGGACAGATAGGAATTTTAGTTTGTCCTAGGACAAACTAAAATTCCTAGTAGGATAGTAGGAGTACAAATCCTACTAGGACAGATTGAAATTTTAGTTTGTCCTAGGACAAACTAAAATTCCTAGTAGGATAGTAGGAGTACAAATCCTACTAGGACAGATTGAAATTTTAGTTTGTCCAAGGACAAACTGAAATCCTACAAGAAATTAGGATCTGAAGATTAACCCTAACCCTAACCCTAGGACAGATAGGATTTCAGTTTGTCCTAGGACAAACTAAAATTTCAATCTGTCCTAGTAGGATTCGTAATCCTACTAGGACAGATAGGAATTTTAGTTTGTCCTAGGACAAAGTAAAATTCCTATCTGTCCTAGTAGGATTACGAATCCTCCTAGCAGGATTACGAATCCTACTGGATTTCTACTGTGATATATATATATATATATATATATATATATATATATATATATATATATATATATATATATATAAATATGTATAAATATGTATATATATAAATATATGTATGTATATATATATACATATATATGTATATATATATATATATATATATATATATATATATATATATATATATATGTATATATACATAGATAGATAGATAGACATGAGCTTGTTTAGACTGACTACCTCCTTGCAGTGTATTTATTTGTTTAATTTTATTGTCTCCTGGGTCGGTGCAATACACCTTGGTATCATCTTTCCCCTTTTTCTGCACTTTTACAGATAGATAGATAGATGTACATGGCTTTTTTTTTTTTATAGAATTATGTGTTTTTCTTGTGTCTTTTATCTGACGCTGAATGATCACACAAGAGTTCCTAAGTGAATATACACAAATAGCAAATAAACTTTTGAATCTTGAAAAAGTATAAAAGTAAAACAACATATAAAAAAATATGTATGTATAATAACTAGGGGTGTGCCATCTAAGCCAGCTCACGATTTGATTCAATTAATCAACGATTATCATGATATTAATGATTATTGTGATTATAAGGATTAGCAATGCATCTTTTTCCCCATTTAGAATTTTTTTCTCACTCTGTAGTTACTTCATACTTTAAAACATGGTGTATTTGTCAGTATCTATAAATTCAAGTAATCAAACAAATTTGCCTCTATTATCTCTTTTTTGTGTCAAACCACTGAATGATCCAACATATTTTCCACCAGAGAACCAACAGGAAAAAGGTAGCAGTGGCATATACAACAAAAGCTGCTCTTAATCACAAATAAAGATTACCTGCAAAGCATTTTACTGTATCAAAAGCAATACTTTTCAAAAATATATATTTCTCTGTTAACAGTACAAAAAACACTTTGGTGGAATGAAGTCCACGTTTTTTTAGGAAAACAAATTAAGTGCTTTTAGACATAAATAAGAGTTATTTCAATCAAAAGTGGCTTTTACAGATTTCTGTTCTAGTCTAATACAAAAAAAACACAAAAATACCACAGTTGTTTTAAAGTGCTTTACAAATAAAGTTGGATTGGATTGGATTGGGAAAAAAACAATTTCCTTTTTTAGTTTTTCTGGCCCCTCAAAAGCTCCCTAGGAACCCACTCATACTCTCAGACCTCTGTAGAAAACTGTAGAAAACAGCGAATTCAATCTGAACCAACACAAAAACTAGCTTATTCAGTAATAATTAATGAAGATTTCCAAGCAAAATCCTCAATGAGCAGCATAAATCCCACAACAAAAAACGATTTCGATATCCACAATCAAAGCATGCATCACATACTTACCTCAGTGATTCCACTACTTTGGTTTTGGTCTCGTTGTACAGTTCGGGAAATACTTTCTGGGTAAAATCTTTACGTTCAGAAGTTTGTATCTGGGCTCCAGCGTCCGCATCAGAGCACGACGGCCCTGGTTGTTAACGACAACATATGGACGTATATCATTTGCGATAAAGGTTGCGATGGTTGAACACATTTGGCCCTTTCAGAGCTGTGGGGAAGTTCAGGTAATCCTTCCTCGATAGTTGGCTGGTCAGCGCTTTCTCCTCCTCTAACCTGGGGTGGAAATGCTTGAGGTGTTGTTGCATATTTGTTGTGTTACCACTGTACTGAATTTTGGTTTTCCATGTTCTACATATGGAGTAGGTTTTGTCAAAGCCCTTTCCGTCCCCATATTCGCAAAAACTGAAATCCTTCCAAACGCTAGCTTTTAAACCCGATGGATGAATCTCACACTCTGTAACTGTAGCCAAAGAATTAGAGTTGGTTTTACTCTGTTCTACCTGGTTCTTTTCTTAAAGGTGGGGTAGGAGATGATTTCCTGGAGCATTTTTGACTATATTTCTTAAAATCCCCTTCACACCCCAATTGCAACCTATTAATTAAACACTATCCAATCATTTTAACCGGCCCATCGAAATGGTTGAATGGTGATATTCTATCAAACTCAACTGCCATTTGTCACCCCCCCCCACCACCACCCCCACCTTCTGTGCATACCCCTCTTCGTGTACAAGTGAAAGGTCGAACTTCTAATCTAATATACAGGGTTATGGGTGGCCATAGCTCAGGTGGTAGAGCGGGTCGTCCAATAACTGAAGGGTTGGCAGTTCGAATCCTGCTCTATCATAGATAGATAGATAGATTTACTTTATTCATCCCCTAGGGGAGTTTCAAAATACAAAATGCGGTCACCCCTCCACAAACACAGCCATACCACATCAACACACAATACAATAAATAAGTAAATCCAGAGTATAAGTAGCTGTGAATAACTTAGATTAAAAAGAGGTAGACTTAAAAGACAAGATGTGTTTCTACCTGTCACATACAAACATAAAAGCATGAAAACATTATATTAAAGAAACCCACCCAAGGACAGAAGCCTACCTGGGCTAGTCAGTCCGTTGTGTCCTTGGGCAAGACACTTCACCCTCCTTGCCCCCAGTGCCACTCACACTGGTGTATGAATGTGTATGAATGTTTGGTGGTGGTCGGAGGGGCCGTAGGCGCGAATTGGCAGCCACACTTCTGTCAGTCTGCCCCAGGACAGCTGTGGATACAGGTGTAGTTTACCACCACCAGAGGGAGGATGTGAGAGCGAATGAATAATGGATCAATAATGTAAAGCACTTTGGGTGTCTAGAAAAGCACTATATAAAATCCAATCCATTGTTGTTATTATTATTCAACAAAAATGAACCGATTTCATTACGCAATATTTTAATAAGGGGAAGCAAAAAAAAAACTCCAACCAAGTCCGAAGTATTCTACTCACAATCAGCTTTTACTTCCTGTCTTACAAGTGTTCAATGTATCCACCACCTGCAGCACGGACAACATCAATGCGATAAGAGAATTCCTCCCAGACGCATATCAGCATATAACGATCCACTGAGTTGATCGCTGTTGTTATTTGATGTTGGTCATGGATGATGGTCATGGAGGTTAGTGGGTAGTGGTGGAACATAAACACGATCTTTTATGTATCCCCACAAGAAAATATCACACACAGTGAGGTCTGGGGATCTCGCAGGCCAAGCACAAGGTCTTGGGCCCCCTTCTGACTAATCCATGGCTGGGGCACTTTTTCATTTAAAAAAGCTCAAACTTAGAAAGCTCCTCTTTCAAATGGTCACTGACTCATTCCATGACGATGCTTGAGAACTGAAGCAATGCATCATGAAATGGGTTCATTCTTTTGGAATAACCCTGTACTGATGAACAGACCTGAGTTCAGAGGGATGCACAGATCCTCCGGGGGGGGGGGGGGGGGGGGGGATTGTAAGAGCGGGCGGGTGTTGGAGGAGAATGAATGAGGTTTGCATGGATCCGCGGATCGGGGAGGGCAAATTGATGCTGTGCTGCGCTGCACTCGTGAACCCTCGGGAACAAACATTGCACGTTCCGGTATTTTGGAGGCGTGGCTTTGGGGGAAGTCTGAAGAAAGGGGTTTGGACTTTTGAATTGTGTATTTTCAAAATGTAGCTGCTCGAACCGTTTTTCCAGGATCTCCCACCCTACCTTTAAGGTGTGTGGGCGGCATGGGCCACTTTTATTTTCCTGTCGTGTGCTGTGGTTGTGTTCCTGTCATTTAGTAATTATGATAAATAATTGTTTTTGAACATTTATGAATTGTTATTTAATCGTCATGTGTCGCATCATGATGAATCTAATGCTGCGTTTCCACTACATGGAACCGGCTCGACTCGGCTTGGCTCGACTCGGGTACCAGATACTTATTCCTGGGGACCGTTTCCATTACAGGATACTAGGGCTGCTCGATTATAGAAAAAAAAAAAAATCACGATTATTTTAGCAATAATTGAAATCACGATTATTAAAACGATTATTTGTTAACCTTAAAGTTGTTTATTTTTTTCTTGCCAAACAATGTAAAATATACTCTTTAAACATAAATAAAGCTTTTAACCACTAAAACAAAGTATTTTCACTTTTGTACGAAACAAAAAAATCTTTGAAATCAAATAAGTGTACTGTAAATTCAAGTATGTTTCCTTTTGTAAACAAATAGTGCACTGGAATTAAACTGCTATAGACTTGCCATAGAACTGTAGCAATTAAAAAAAAAAAAACTCACGTAAAGTGCAAATTATAAATTCAAGTATGTTCAATGTAGTATGAAACATAGTAAATTCAGTGGCGTGCCGTGAGGTTTCAGTTCAGGCCTTCTGTATACATCAGCCATCTACAGGGTGTCCCATAAGTCTCCATACATAGGAGACATAATACATATGGTTCTAACATGTATTTCTTTATATTTCTTCTTTATAGTTCTTCAGCAGTGGAGGACACACATTGAAGTGTGTTCCCGACAAAATGGCAGTCATATAGAGCATATTATAGAAATAAAAATGGTTTATGTCAAGAAACGTTTATTTTTCCTATGTATGCAGACTAATGGGACACCCTATAGAATACGCACGTTAGGGTTATACGGGTTAGGGTTAGGTTAAGCGTAAAGTTTTGCAGCGTAAAGAGATTCGGAGACTGAAGATTGCATTGCGGACGAAGTTGTTTTTATGCGTTTTAGTTTTTCATAAGATAAAGATTATGATAATGGTGGCGGTGGTTAAACTTCAGATGGTTACAAAGGTTTGTTGTGTTAGCGGTCGGTGCGGACACAACTACCAAACACTTTTTGCACGTGATGTGTTTTTGCTCTTCGTCTTCTTCATCAAACCCAAAGTGATTCCATACAATTGAATTGGACTTGCCTTTTTTGTTTACCAAGCACTTCTGCTGTGATTCTCCTGCCGTTTTTCCAGACCGCTAGGTACAACTTTCCTCTTGGGGTGGACCTGCCGGCTAGCAGGCAGCAGTAGCTTAGAGGGGGGCGGGGCAGAGCAGCTCATGGGAGCTTGCGTGCGCGTGAATTAAAACGACTCAAAATTAATAATCGTTTTTTCTCGATTACATAATTTTTGTAATCGTTGCGTGTAATAATCAAAATCGTAATTGAATTTTGATTAATTGCACAGCCCTACAGGATACTACCGACTTTAGAGTACCTGGATGTCATAGCGATGCGGCGTGTTACTTCCGTGTCGTCTGCTTAGAAAGTTGCTAATAAACTTGCTCGTTGCGTGTTGTCTCCTCAAGCTCACGCTGAATTTTTACATCTGAACCTCCTCGACCAACCATGGTGTAGTTTTGCGGGTCAACTTCCGCATCTGTTTTTTTGTAAAATGGCAGGTCACAGAGACGATTCAACGACTCAACCAATCAGTGGTCTGCAGTGTTTACACGTCACGATTTAGTATCTGTTCCCCAGTCTTGTAACCTCAGCGGAGGTGATACCAAAAAACTAGTACCAGGTACCAGACTCCAGGTCCTTTTTTGTAATGGGAACACAAAAAAGTCGAGTTGAGCTGGTACCACACAGTGGAGACGCGGGATAATAATCCATGTATTGGCACACCCCAGTTTACTTGAGATAAAATAAGGCTTTTATGAAGTGTTTCCACATCTTCGTTCTTCATATTTTGTTTATCAGTCCTTATTCTGTTCTGTCCAGTTCAGTTGAAGGTAAATGAAGTAATAATTTACTTCTGTGCACAGCGGTCTTCATGAACTAAAGACAAAACATGATTGAAGAACAGGCCACAGCTGTTAAGGACTACAGAACTAACACGGATAAAATATTCACAAACAAAATATTCACACTGATGTGGATAGTGACTTCATAAACGAGGACGATGGGTGAATAGAGCATTAAGATCCCTGTTCACACTGATGAACCTGATGATGCGACATCAGAGCAGAACTTCAATCTTAAGAAGTTTGACTGTTCAACTTCTATTGTCACTGTCTTCATGCTTTTCTAAACATGTGGATATGTCACTGATTCTTTGTACCATATTGCAAAAATTCATATGAAATCATATCAAAACTTCATGTCAGGATTTTGTTGAAAACCATTTGCGTATAAAGAGTACATTTCATACTGCAGTGATATTTAAAGTTCAAGTTTACCTTCTTTTGTAAATGACATGCAATTGTGTAGACCTGAGCGGTTAAGTATAATCGACTACTAATAGCTACTCAGGCTCAGTTTGGCGTATGAAAGCTGTTTCACCTTGATTAATAAAATAGTGCTGCAGAGAGCTGCAGATATAATAAAAGACCAAATAGAGCTGCGGGAATTTAAAGCTTATTGAATCTGACCGTGGGTGGTTCATAATTAATGCCTCAGCACATCCCTTCACTGAGGTTGAATGTTTTGTTCACAGTTGTTAAATAAAAAGTAGAAATTCTGAGATCATATGAGGGATAAAGACTTTTCATTCCTGTCACAAAAAATAATAATAAGGCTTCTAATCTGAGGCCCTCATTTGTTGAGTTTTTGCCCTGAGGTTAATACACAAAAGAAGTTTTGTACTTTCAGCTTTTATCTCTTGTTTTTATCCGTTTCAGAATCAGCCTTTGTTCATTGACAAAATCTACCTATTGGATTCAGTAGAGCAGGAGTGTCAAACTTACGGCCCGCCAAAGATTCTAATCCAGCCCACAGGACGAATTTGCAAAGTGCAAAAATTACACAGAAGTAGGGCTGCACAATTTTGGCCAAAAATAAAATCCTGATTTTTTCCTCTACAAACTTGATTTTTGATTTTGATTCTAGCTGGGGATGTAAACCACTAATTGACTATCGATTGTTGATAAGAGTTTGCTCGATTAAATTATTAATTGTTGGTTAATTGCCTGTCCACACCTGTCCGAATGCTTCCGGTTTGTCTGTGCTAAGATGCTGCGCCTGGTATAGCCTGTCATTGAACCGGATCATGGCGTTAATGAGTTAGAATCACTTTAGGAACATGATGGAGCCAAACACAGACCGGCCAGCTTCAGCTAGAGAAAAGATAAATGGGTACGGTTACATGATGTTTTTTAAATCCGATTTATTTTTCCAGAAGAAATTAATTTGGAACTAAAGTACTTTCTCTTCTGTTTACATGGAAATGTTAAACCCGAATAAAGGTTTACATGAGGTATTAATGAGGTAGATAAGTGAGCAAAAGGGTTTGAGCTGCAGTGCTCACGTTGCCTTGTTCTCACAGCCCTTCTGTTAGCTTAGCTTAGCATAGTCACTGCATTTCCATGGTCACACGTAGCCAGTTTTTTAAAGGTGATTTGTTGTCTTTTGTAAGTGATTTTGTGAAATCCGATTCTCCCTAATTATTTCTTTAGATCTGCGACTTACTGCACTCATACAATCTTGGGACTGCTGTGTTGACGAAAGTTGGAAAATCTTTTTGTTGGAAGGGGTGCATGCGCTAAATTAGCTTTGCTTTACCGTTTTAGCTTTGCATTAGTTTTTATTTCCCAAGATTTTCTTACTGCAGTAAGTCACATGGCCATGATTTGAGCCTCAGTTAGTGATCATATCGACCCCAGCGGACTAAAGGAATGATTAGGGAGAACTGAATTTCACAAAATCATTCATAAAATACTACGGATCACCTATAAAAGCCTGGCTACGTCTGACCATAGGAATGAAGTGATTATGCTAAACTAGGCTAAGCTAGGCTAACGGAAGGGCTGCGAGAACAAGGCAGTTGGTGCACTGCAGTACAAACTGATTTGCCCTCTTATCGAACTCATTAGTGCATGACAAATGAATGAATAAAAAATAAGTGGTGAACTCTTCCTTCAGGGTTTTCCAGGCTGGTAGATCCCATCAGAATAGCCCACTGGAACGGTTTGGTAAGACTAGACTGCAGTGCATATTCCGCCAGCGCAGAATGTGTGCGTCATCGCGACAGGACAAGACAATGAGCATGTGCAGAATGGAAGGAATAAAGTCCAAACGGAATAAAGGGTTTACATGTCCCAGGAATAATTTAGTTTGGAATTAAAAGGGGATTAAACCAGTGACTTTGTTCGGATTTAAATTTATTCCGAACTATTCTTTTTCAACTGGAATAAGGTGTTTACATGGGCATCTGAAATAGGATCTAACGTTTATTCAGATTAAACCAGGAATAAAACTTGTCATGTAAACGCACGGAATGAGTGAAAAGTTTCACTTTCACTTCTGTGGGGGCACGGATGCACTGCCGCGTACCCCCATGGTATTATAAGTAGGATGGAAAGTGACACAAGCACACAACTGGTTACCATCCAACACGCATGCATCCCCCAGCCGAACTGCACATGTGCAGCCGAGTAACCCCCCCCCCACACACACAACAATGAAATGCCCCCCCCCAAAACTACACACCACCACACCAACAGATGAATTCCACAGGAAACACTGACTGTATCCAATGGTTCAATAAATCAATCATTAAGCAATAGGACATGCTTTTTTCATGAAGTATATAAACAATATTTAGCTTTTATTCTCATAGACTGTATTGAAAAAGAAGTTCAGGTTCTCAGGAAAATTGCCGCTTATCAATTAATCGTTAATCGATCGATAAGGTCAACCAACTAATGATTAATGGATTAATTAATTAGATAATTTGCATCCCTAATTCTTAGCTGATGGTGGCGTTTTAGTCGGCATGTCGTTTTCGTGTGCAGCCCGCATGTGACGCACTGCTCCCATTCTGGTGTGTGATGATGTTTGAGGAGCTGAAATAAGTTGGTTGTGCTGCTGTGTTTGACTGATACCACCTTCAGGATGAGTGTGCACAGAGGAATGGTTTGGTTAAATATTTCTACAACTGTCAGGC
Source organism: Sphaeramia orbicularis (assembly GCF_902148855.1). Lineage (NCBI taxonomy): Eukaryota > Metazoa > Chordata > Actinopteri > Kurtiformes > Apogonidae > Sphaeramia > Sphaeramia orbicularis. The sequence continues at coordinate 10,636,397 of NC_043962.1, read as the reverse complement.
CTATGTGAAGACTGACCAATAGAATCATTTTATGACAAAATCATTGTGATAAAAAGTGAAAAAATAACCCTGAGTATATGTGTTCCTGTAGATATGTATTTGACCCCAGTGATAAGGCGCAGTGCTGGAAGTATTTGAAAATGACCGTTTAAAGTGCTTGAATTTGACCCTGAAAAATGTGTAGGAACCGTGATCAAAGCACATTCACAAAAACCACTGAAGCATTGAAGCATTAACTCCACAGAATTATGTCAGACTATAAAAGTGTTTCAGTAAATTTCTATTCATGAAAATATGTATTTGATCATAAACTGTTTTTATCTGTGAGGGCTGAACCTTTTTACTGACGTGTTTTAAGGCGTTAGTTTTGGAAGCTGCGGCGATAGATTTAGGGTGTGGAATCACTTAACCCATGAAGACCCAGTGCTACTTTTGTGGCAATTTTTCTCTCTGTTTAATATTTACTGAAGTGATTTATCATAATTTATTCTAATATTATCCTCTGCATTTTGTATTTCTCGCTGTAAATCATGTTCTTCCCTATATTTAATTTCCTATACTTAATTTAGATGCTCATGAAAACTCACAGAAAACTCAAAGGTTGTCTTTTCAGAACAGAGAAAACTGATGAAAAAGTCTCAAAAAATATCACTAAATGAACATAAACAAAATGTGTCCATCCACTGTCATTGATTAAACTCCATGAATTTTATATTTAACCTTTTTTTTAAGTGATACATCACCATTTAGTATAGTATTATCCTCTGTATTTCGCATTGTTCAGTGTAAATCATGTATTTTCTTATATTTTATTCACTGATCATTTGATGTTCATAAAAGATTAGAGTAAATTCAAAGGGGGGGGGGGGGGGGGGCAAACTTCCTGCCCCCTCAAATTTAAGTTTCCGAAGGTAGAGAAAAGGAAAATGAGCTTCACAACAGCAGGAGGCTTAGAGGAATTAGGAAAGTATCTATACATTTCACTTTTAACCCTTTCATGCATGAATTATGAGAACCTTAATCAAGATTTTTTTCCTGAGTGTTTTTATTCTTCTTTAGACATGAAAAAAAGAATGCAATTGAATTTTTTTTTTTTTTAATGAACCTATTTTTCATGCAGTTCCAAAAATGTCCACTCAGCCGGACACCATGCATTTAATTTTGGAAGCAAAGAAACATGTATTTACTGATATATTGTGTGAAAACTATGAAATAAAAACATTTTTAATGCTGCTAATCTGTTGTTTTCTCACATTTTAACATACTCTAATACTAGTTATTACTCACTTTGTGGAGATATTATGCAAAATAATAATAAAAAGAACTTTTAATTGCAGTTTAATAACAGTAACAAGCAATTAATTTACACTCAAACATGTTACTGCAGATCAAGTTTATGTAGAACAGCAAATTTACAGTAATGGTGTGAATTTCAGTGTTGAGGATGATGCATAAGTGTCCACTGTTTTGGCTGATATGGAAGTAAAACAACAAAATACATGAATGTATAAGAGAACAGCTGGAGAAAAGCTGTCCACCGTAGTGACCATTATGCATGAAAGGGTTAATATGCTCCGGTTGTGATGAGCGAGTCGTTTTTTTTCAACCCACGGGGCTTTTGTGGAATTATTTGACCCGAACCTACCTGCCCCCGCAAATAAACTGACATTCTTTTGACCCAACCTGCGAGTAACCTGTTGATCCATGCATCATTAATGTACAGCACGGAACACACCCCCAAAACCGTCCTGTCAAAGGTTCTAATTTGTCCCACAGTATGAATTTGGAAAGTGCAAAACTTATACTAAAGTTATTAAAAGTCACAGGTGTCATAGTTGTTTTAGTTCAGGTTCCACATTCAGCCCAAATGTGATCTCAAGTAAAATAATAGTATAATAACCTATAAATAATGACTCCAAATTTAAATCAAAATTTCATTGTAAAAAGTCGGTATCAGATCGATGTTGGATCGGTATCGGCAAATACTAATCCCAAAGAAAATCGGATCGGAAACAAAAAAAATCCAGATTGGGACATCACTAAAAAAGTGACTTTTTCTGCATTATCTATCATTAACTGAACATAAACCCAGTGTGTCCATCCACTGTCGTTGATCCAACTCCATAGGTTTTACTGGTGAATCAATGTTGTAGAAGATGATGGCGTTTCCACGGTAACTACGGAGCCTCTGAACATCCAAATGGGTCATATCTGATGACCATGAAAAGATGACAAACTGTATTTTACACCAATTACTGATAGGATTAATGGATCAACAGGTATTAAACAGTTTAGATCAGTAGATACTTTTGGTCTCCGGTAGGGATGTCCGATATTGGCTTTTTTGCCAAAAACCGATATGCTGATATTGTCCAACGCTTAATTTCCGATTCCAATATCTACCGATACTGCTGCCGATATATGTTGGACATTAAACTAATTTTAGGTAACATCACATATCTCCTGTCATGGAATTAACACATCATGCCTAATTTTATTGTGATGCCCCATTGGATGCATTCTCAAATGCAACAAGGCTTTCAAAATGTAAACACTGTCTGTGCAAAGAATACATACTTCCACTAAAATTGTGGAAAAAATGCCATATTTATTTATTTTCTCTCCCTCCCTCCATGAGTCTATTACAGTGTGGCAACTCTACTGTACAATTTTGAAAACTGCACATTTCTTTCAGCTACAAACAATGCTTCATTTACGCGTCGGTAAATGCCGGTGAAATCAAGGCATTATTTTATCAGTTTTAATTATAGGCGCAAAAACCGATAACGATATTCACCGATATTAAATTTTTATGCCAATATCGGGCCGATAATATCGGTGGGCCGATATTATGGAACATCCCTACCTATAACTAATGACTCCAAATTTAAATCAAAATTTCATTGTAAAAAGTCGGTATCAGATCGATGTTGGATCGGTATCGGCAAATACTAATCCCAAAGAAAATCGGATCGGAAGCAAAAAAATCCAGATTGGGGCATCACTAAAAAAGTGACTTTTTCTGCATTATGTATCATTAACTGAAGATAAACCCAGTGTGTCCATCCACTGTCGTTGATCCAACTCCATAGGTTTTACTGGTGAATCAATGTTGTAGAAGATGACGGTGTTTCCACGGTAACTATGGAGCCTCTGAACATCCAAATGGGTCATATCTAATGACCATGAAAAGATGACAAACTGTATTTTACACCAATTACTGATAGGATTAATGGATCAACAGGTACTAAACAGTTCAGATCAGTAGATACTTTTGGTCTCCGGTGGATGTTTGGGTCTTCATGGGTTAAACGCACACAGTCGCGTATCCACACGTACACATTCTCACTTGATTTAGAGGAAGCTTATCTTGTTGCTGGTGCTCGACCACACTGCCTCCTGAATGAATGAATCCTTGTTTAAAAGGAAAACTGACGGCAGAAAGAAGAAGGAGGGCAGGCGGGCGCGAGGGCGAGCGGGGGTCGGGGTAGGAAGCTGAAGAGGAAACGGAAATGAGAGGGAATAGAATAAGCACAGAGTCGGAAACCTCGGGACAAACTGGAGTGTAAACCAGCAGATCCCATTCATTCCACATGGTTGTGTGTCTGAGCCAGTGGATGTTTTTTCTTGCGGCCTCACAGTGTTTTCCCTCAGGTGTCAAAAACCATAGTGTGTGTGGACAAGGTTCAAATGTGTCCAAATTGTTGCCTGCTAATTTACATGCCTCCGTTGCGTGTGACTGCGTGCATACTGTCAAGTGTAATTGTGTTAAAATTAGCCAGGCACACACACACACACACACACACACTGACATACACTTCACACTGCAGGCTTGTGCAGGCTGTGGCAAGGGACAACGCATGGGAAGTGTGAACAGTAGAAGACCAGACAAAATGACATGTGTTCGCCCAAGGAGCTGGCACTGTAATTGTGTATGTGTGCGTTTCTGTGTGTGTATGTGCATATGTTTGTGCGTGAGCGTGGTGTGCGCCGCGCCAACCCTGCTGTTTACCATGGGGGATTTTTAGAAGAATTGTAGGCAGCTGGCAAGCCCCTTCAGTTTCCCTCGTTCCCCCTTTAAATCTGCTCGTAGTAGTCTCTGTCTGTCTGTTTCCCTCTCATTCACTCGCTCCACTTATGTTCATGTGGATTTGATGTGGCGTTACCACAACGGTTTAACAAAATAGGCCATTTCCGTCATGAAAAGAAGCAATAATTTGCCCGTAGCAGCTGGGCAACAGGCGTGCAACTATGATGATCTGAACTTAAAGCCGTACCAGGAAATATGTTTCATGTAGAAATACAGACTTAATATCAGCAGGAGTGGTGGAATAAAAGAGGAGGAGCCGGTTCCCATTGGATTTATTATGTCTTATTGAATAACATTTGTCTATATGGTAGATGATCGTGTCCATGTACGAGTCAGTGGTGGTGGTGACCGCAGCGATGACCTGAAACAAAACAGGGTCTGTTAGTTAAAAAGTCCAAGTCAGCTTTATTATCAGTTTTTGCCATATGTACATCGCATACACAAGACTGAAACTACAAGACTCTAAGGCCCCACAGTGCAAAATGGGGGAAAAATAGAATAGAATAGAATAGAATAGAATATATGTTGGTTATAAAATGTGGTATTTGTAATGATTAACGTACAAATTTAATCAAGTCGAGACAGGCATAAAATAAGAAAATGACTACAGTAGAAAAAAAATTGAAGAATAAAATAGAATATATGTTTAATGTAAAATGTGGTAATTGTGATGATTAACGTACAAATTTAATCAAGTTGAGAAGGACATAAAATAAGAAAATGACTACAGTAGCAAAAATACCAAAAAATTGGGGGAAAAAAATAGAATAGAATATATGATAATTGTAAAATGTGGTAACTATGATGATTAATGTACAAATTTAATCAAATCAAGATGGACATAAAATAAGAAAATGACTACAGTAGCAAAAATACCAAAAAATTGGGGGAAAAAATAGAATACAGTGGAATAGAATAGAATAAAATAGAATAGAATAGAAGTTAAATGTAAAATGTGGCAATTGTGATGATTAACGTACAAATTTAATCAAGTCGAGACAGACATAAAATAAGAAAATGACTACAGTAGAAAAAAAATACCCAAAAATTGGGGAAAAAAAATAGAATAGAATAGAATATATGATAATTGTAAAATGTGGTAACTGTGATGATTAATGTGCAAATTTAATCAAATCGAGACAGACATAAAATAAGAAATTGACTGCAGTAGAAAAAAAATACCAAAAAATTTGGAAAAAAAATAGAATAGAATAGAATATATGATAATTGTAAAATGTGGTAACTGTGATGATTAATGTACAAATTTAATCAAATCAAGATGGACATAAAATAAGAAAATGACTACAGTAGCAAAAATACCAAAAAATTGGGAAAAAAAATAGAATACAGTGGAATAGAATAGAATAGAAGTTAAATGTAAAATGTGGTAATTGTGATGATTAACGTACAAATTTAATCAAGTCGAGACAGACATAAAATAAGAAAATGACTACAGTAGAAAAAAAATACCCAAAAATTGGGGAAAAAAATAGAAGAGAATAGAATAGAATATATGTTAAATGTAAAATGTGGTAATTGTGATGATTAATGTACAAATTTAATCAAATCGAGACAGACATAAAATACAAAAATGACTACAGTAGAAAAAAAATACCAAAAAATTGGGGAAAAAAGAGAGTAAAATAGAACAGAATAGAATAGAATATGTGTTAATTGTAAAATGTGGTAATTGTGTTAATTAATGTACAAATTTAATCAAGTCGAGACGGACATAAAATAAGAAAATGACGACAATAGCAAAAATACCAAAAAATTGGGGAAAAAAATAGAATGCAGTAGAATAGAATAGAATAGAATAGAATAGAAGTTAAATGTAAAATGTGGTAATTGTGATGATTAACGTACAAATTTAATCAAGTCGAGACAGACATAAAATAAGAAAATGACTACAGTAGCAAAAATACCAAAAAATTGGGAAAAAAATAGAATAGAATAGAATAGAATAGAATAGAATAGAATATATGATAATTGTAAAATGTGGTAACTGTGATGATTAATGTACAAATTTAATCAAATCAAGATGGACATAAAATAAGAAAATGACTACAGTAGAAAAAATACCAAAAAATTGGGGAAAAAAATAGAATAGAGTATATGTTAAATGTGGTAATTGTGATGATTAACGTACAAATTTAATCAAGTCGAGACGGACATAAAATAAGAAAATGACTACAGTAGCAAAAATACCAAAAAATTGGGAAAAAACATAGAATACAGTGGAATAGAATAGAATAGAAGTTAAATGTAAAATGTGGTAATTGTGATGATTAATGTACAAATTCAATCAAGTCAAGACAGACACAAAATAAGAAAATGTAAAAAAACAAACAAACAAACAAAAAAAAAACTGACGTAGCTAGGATAGTTACTAAACACTTAGCAGATATTTGCTATCAAAATATATTGCCTGAAAAAATGATTCTGAAATATTTTATATATTGCAATCGTATTTTAAGATACATTATATCTGTGGAACTGAAAAAGACCAATGCACATAAAAAGCTTAAAACACCAATTGTGTATTTACTCATTACATTGTGGTGTCAATGCTCTTAAACTTAGCTTAACACTTAGCTTAGCCTGAAACCTCTCCGTGTGTGCCATGGGTTTTAATATAAATATTTATAAATGCTGTTGTATTTAAAAATATGTCTCATAAGAACAAGTAAAACAAAGTTGACACTGTGTTCACCCTTTATTTGCCATGATTGTGAAGAGCTGTGGTGATAAAATGATGACTAACATAAATATAATCGTTGCTAACTACATGTAAATTGAGCTAACGCTGTTCTTTTTGTCTTTTGTCTCATTTCAGAGTCCCTGGGCTATCACGTTGGATTTTTTCACTAACAGTCACTTTTATTATTGTTTTGTGGCGTTTCAGACTAGCATTAGCACTCAGGTTTGATTTTCTAAAGCTAACTGCCCCCAGTGGGAATTAATAAATAACAAGTTTTAATGCTAATCTGAGTTTATCATTAGCTTTGAGTGCATCACCTAGCTAGCGACTCGGCATTAGCATTAGTGTTTAGCTAACATTGACTAGCGGGCGTTAGCTGCCAGAATGGAGCGCAGTAGCTGGAGTGGCAGTGAGAGTCCAGGGGAGGACATGGACAGACTGAGTGACTCCGGGGGAGACAAGACCATGGACGGGGACCCTGAGGGGGTCTGGAGCCCGGACATAGAGCAGAGCTTCCAGGAGGCTCTGGCCATCTACCCACCATGTGGAAGGAGGAAGATTATACTGTCAGACGAAGGCAAGATGTACGGTGAGTACGAAAAGAGGGAAAAAAGTAGGGCTGGGCGAGTTAACGCGTTATTACCGCGTTAACGCATTCATTAAATAACGCCGACAATTTTTTAAATCTCCCGTTAATGCCGTTCTGCCTTTCAAGCAAGTCTTAGTTCATTTATACGTATGGACTCTTATTTTGAAACTCATGCTTTTATTTTGGCATTCCACACGCCGGTGCTCTGTGTGAACTGTGCACGAGCTGAGAGGAGAAAAGTAAGCGACATTTTCCGAATAATGCTGAATCAAACTTTGTGTAACTCCTGCAGAAGCAACAAGTGTTCCTCAAATATTCGGGTGACAACTTCTCCCATTCTTCTTTAATAGTATCTTCCAGACTTTGTCGTAATAGTTTTGCTCATAGTCATTCTCTTCTTTCCATTATAAACAGTCTTTATGGACACTCCAACTATTTTTGAAATCTCCTTTGGTGTGACGAGTGCATTCAGCAAATCACACACTCTTTGACGTTTGCTTTCCTGATTACTCATATGGGCAAAAGTTTCTGAAAAGGTATGGATAATAGTGTTAGGTATGATTATGACATCAATATATGTTTGGTTTCAAAACAATTGACGTAGTGCCTGCTGAGAAAAAACAACTAAATGTTCATTGTAAATTTTGCTTCCCCACCCTGTATATATCTTCTGTCTTCTACTATCTTGAACTTTTTGTTTACAGTTATTTATTGGTAACATTTCTAGAATACAGTAGAATGGATCTGTATTGTCACTGTCTCAGGAACAATGAAAATCAGTTTAGCAGCTCAGTTCAATTTAGCGGCAAAACACAAAAGCAAAACAAAAGGGACTGTGTAAGAGAATAAAATAAAGTACAAATATCACAGTGTTAAGAAAAGTGAACTGTGCAAGTTCTTCACAATAAAATATTATTACACATGTGCTACTAAAGTAATGCTAGAACTCCTGAAATTAACAAAATATACAGAAAAAATATACTAAAGCTAACTGTGTACTACAGAGGAGAGATAATACAAAAGCTAACTCGGTAACATTTCATAAGAGTTTTCATATTTATAACATTTCAACAGTTTATGTCTAATATTTAATGTGTGTAATGCAGTGTTTTTCAACATTGGGGTCGAAACACCATGTGGGGTCGCCTGGAATTCAAATGGGGTCGCCTGAAATTTCTAGTAATTGATGAAAAAAAAAAGAAAAAATTAATAAAAAAATGTGTTTTAATTATTCAATATATATGTCATTATAATTAAAACACCACATATTTTTCCTTATAAAAATTTTAAAAAGGTACATTATATACATTACAGGGTGGGGAAGCAAAATTTACAATATTTTGAGGCAGGGATTGAAAGACAGTGTATGACCAGTTAGTTTCTTGAAAGTCATGAGAATTTATTTGCCACAAGAAAATTGACATAATAGAAAATGTTTTTATTCTATGTCCTCCTTCTTTCTCAATAACTGCCTTCACACGCTTCCTGAAACTTGCGCAAGTGTTCCTCAAATATTCGGGTGACAACTTCTCCCATTCTTCTTTAATAGTATCTTCCAGACTTTCTCCTAATAGTTTTGCTCATAGTCATTCTCTTCTTTCCATTATAAACAGTCTTTATGGACACTCCAACTATTTTTGAAATCTCCTTTGGTGTGACGAGTGCATTCAGCAAATCACACACTCTTTGACGTTTGCTTTCCTGATTACTCATATGGGCAAAAGTTTCTGAAAAGGTATGGATAATAGTGTTAGGTATGATTATGACATCAATATATGTTTGGTTTCAAAACAATTGACGTAGTTCCTGCTGAGAAAAAACAACTAAATGTTCCTTGTAAATTTTGCTTCCCCACCCTGTATATAGCCTAAATGTAGTCTAAAATTAATGTATATTTGCAACATATTATAGTAAACTATTACATGATCAAAAACAAATTAATTTTAGCAAAAAAAATGTCTCAGTTTTGAATGTCTGGGGTCGCCAGAAATTTGTGAGGTTAAAATGGGGTCACAAGCCAAAAAAGGTTGGGAACTACTGGTGTAATGTGTACTAAAAAGCAGCATTTTAGAGTAACGTGCATATAGACCCATGTAAACCCTTGGGTCATGCTACACACTTTAAATGTTTGGTGTTCATCTTACACAGGGGAAAAGAATGGAAAGGAAAGAATGGAACGTGAAATATACTTGTTATTTCCCTTTAACTGTATTTTGGGTTGCTGTGTATATTTTTACTGTTTCTGTCATTGCTCCCTTGTATGAGTCTGTTTTTGTTTTTTTATTTTTCTTTACATACATAGAAGTTTTTTTTTTTTTTTTTTTTTTAATTTTTATTTAAGCTTTATTTACCCAGGCAAGCAATTAAGAACAGATTCTTATTTACAAATGCAGCCTGATCAAAGAGCAATGGCTCCTTGAGGGGAAGGGGGTGAGGAGAGTTAGTATGTATGTGATGTAAAATGCTGATAAGATAATGATAACTGAAAAAAAAAAAAAAAAATGGATTAGATTTCTATAGCGCTTTTCTAGGCACTCAAAGCGCTTTACATTATTGACCCATTATTCATTCGCTCTCACAATCCCCCTCTGATGATAATAAAATAAAAGATAATTACAAAAATGCAGCATTTTATATATTTTTTTATATAATTTTAAAAAACTTCAATATCTGCATAATATTAAGTAATAAAAATCGTCGTGAAATGCGATTATAGGCCTATCTTTAACCTCCTGAGATCTAGGAAAGTAAGAAATTTGGCTTTTTTTTTTTTTACATTAAATAACTGACTTGATTAGAAACAGCATGATGCAACTGTTTTTGTTTTAGACACTTTTTTTTTTTTTTTTTTGCAGTGGACAGGATTTTTTGTTGTTGTTGTTTCTTTTGTTTGTTTATTTGACCTCAGTGATAAGGTGAAGCGCTGGAAAATTTTAAAAATGACCCTTAAAAGTGCTTGAAAAGTGCTTAAATTTGCATGCTCCTAGAATAAAACAGACACACAGACGTATAAACATAGAACACAAATGCCTCTTCGTGACGTATTTTGTATTTCTGTGGTGATGCAGGGAAGAGCATGTTGATCATGTTGAATTTTGATCAGTGTTTGACCGGGTGTTACTGTGCTAGACTCCAACTTCTCTCCAAAGTATAAAAACACATCAGAGCGTTGAGCTGAGATGGAGGATGCTGCCGATGCTGTTTTTTTTTTTTTTTTCTTTCGAGTCAGACTGTGAGAATGAGATATCCGTGTGTGTGAAGGCTGTCTCTCAGGGCGTCAGAGCACAGGACAATATAGAGAATCTACAAAAGTGAGGAAAGAGAGGAGTGCTATAGGTTCATCGTGTGTGTGTGTGTGTGAGCAGTGTGAGAGTATATGTATTTGTGTGTGTGAACTAATAGAGTGTTGAACAGATGGTCCTCTGGCTGCCACCAGCTGCGCCTCCCTCCCTCTCTTTTCCACTCCCGAGGTTTTTTTTTTCTATTTTTTTCTCTCCAAATGCAGAGTGCACAATGCATTCGACTGATTTCTTACTGACCCTGCATGAGTTTTGAGCTTCAGACTATTTTATTACACCCCTTGAAAATCCTTTTTTTTTTTTGTTCTGTACACTATCGCAATCTTGGTTTGAAACTCAGAGTATTTTAGATTTACAGCACATGGCCAATAGTTTGCGATAGTTTGCGGTTTTGTGTTAACAATGAGGGGGAAAAAGGATGTACTCGCAACCAAGTTCATAGTTTTGGGGGGGGGGGGGGGGGGGGGGCAGTAAACAGTCAAATCTGAGAAGGAAAAAAAATGCTGTATCTTTTCACTGTGCTGTCTGGCATTCTCTCTTAGGGTACGTTTACACGGCAACACTAGGATCTAATTCCGCATAGATTTCTCCTTTGCGTTATAAAATCATTCCGCGTTAAGACGAAGCCGCTATGATAACCATCTGCGTTAACATGAGTCCGCGAGGACGGCTGAATACGCTGTAGTGGCCATGCCAGACCAGTAGCTGGCGATCTCCTAACTGTCCTCCTTCGATGGTACGTTAGGGATTGACTCAGGCATTGGTGAATATAAGAAATGTGTCTCCGCTGGTAAGAGTGTAGACGCAGTAAGTCTAACTTTTGGTGGAGAAGCGACAGCAAACTGAGCACAGTTAGCAGCACGTATGTTGTTCTGAAACCGGCCATTGTTGTTGTGGTTGTTCCTTCTTTTTCTGCAGCTTTATTGTGTCATAGAGGCTGGCAAACCAGCTTGGAGGCGCATTACCGCCACCAACTGGCCTGGAGTGGGTTAACTGGCGGTTCTTGGCTGCGCGTGCATGCGGTGACGTCATATTTTACCCCGGAACGCTCCGATTCGCGTTAACACGGAGCTGAAATGCGGAGCGTATCGATAACGTTCCACCCTGGACCCTGGTATCAAAAGTTTCCGGATTCAGGCACTCTAGGCACCGTTTCCATGTTAACAGAAGGCTAATCCGCGATGAAATCTTCCCGGAGTCGACTGAATCCTACGCCGTGTAAACGGCCCCTTAGGCTGCGTTCATACTGCAGGTAAATGTGACCCAAATCCGATTTTTTTTGGCCCTGTATCCGATCTGTTAAAGACAGTTTGAACAGCACCGATGCGATTTTTTTCAAATCCGACCCAGGCCACTTTCATACGTTGTCCTAAATCTGATATGTATCTGATATTTTGCAATGCGACTTCAGTCTGAGCAGCCAGGTCGCATTTATCCGACCTTTACATCATTGAAATGCGACAAACGTCACAATTGTGCGTCCCAGGAGTGTTACTTCCGTAAATGTAGTGCGTGCCATCGTGGTCACGTATTACGTCAGGACCTGTTTTGTGCATTCAGTTCATACTTCAAACTTGTCACTTTTCCGTTGGACATCTGCGCAAAACTTGACCGATATTTACTAAACTCACCTTTTCAGAATAGCCTACCCCCCATAAGCTCTAATCTCCATTCTACAACTTCATTTCTATATATAGTAATTATTTGTTTTAATGTGTTTCTTTCTTTGTATTGTATGGATTGTTTGTTTTATCTTGTTGTACAGTGTCCTTGGGTGTCTTGAAAGGTGCTTATAAATAAAATGTATTATTATTATTATTAAATCGTAAAAGCAGAAGTGCGTAATGTTGGTTTTCCCATTAAATCACAAATGTGATGATTTGTTTATTTATTATCACAAGATGACACAAGAAGTCATGACGAGCAAACATGACGAGGAACGTAAATAAGGCGTTGATTTACAGATATATTCATTATTATTATTTATTACCCCTCTATCTCGTACTAAATTAAAAAATGATTGGGTTTCCTGGTGTGTCCACACATACCACGCGCGACATGTTTCTTGTTCTTTTTCGCTTGTTGTAACGTACGTCAACATCCGTTTTTTTAATTCACCTGACTCTAGTTGCGAAAAAAGGTCTTGCCATTGCAGTTTTACGTGATATACCAATTGCGCTACGCCCGAAAAACCACCTATTGCCAGCACAAAAACTTTTAATCGAAAAATGAGACTTCTGGCCAAATTGTCATTTTTCCATTAGGTAAATTATTATGCGCAAGTTATATTTGCGCAATTTGAGGGTCAATGGAAAAGCAACTACTGATACAAGTCACATTTAAAATGTAATATGAATGAACTTAAAAAAAAAAAACATTGTTTCACTTTTATTATTGGATATAAAACCACTTGTATCGTGCCTTCATTGGGTCTTGATGAATTATTCAAAATGATTTTCTTGTTTTTTCTTTTTTTTTTTTTGGGGGGGGGGGGGGGGGGCACATTATTATTGTGGGGGGCTTGTCTCTCCTGTCCCCCCTCCGGATTTCCGCTTATGTTTGCAATGTCGAAAACTTCTCATTTCAGTCCCATCTCTGTCAGGAAGTATCGGACAGCTGTGTGAAACGCTGACATGCACAAATCAGACGGATACCAACCCTCCTTGTATCGATCAGTCGCCGATCAATCAGTCTCAGTGTTCTCGTTCCGTTCTGTGGCTGCACGTCAGCGCTGTTTGTTTATCCTGTTGACTGTTTGTACAGGTTGTCCACATGTTTATCACCGTGACCCGATTGAGGACAGTGTCAGTTTCACAAAGCGGACGAAAAAAAAACAAAAAAAAAAAACAAGCAAAAGAGCGAAAAAAGGATGAGCTGCGTTTGGCGTCGATGCCGGAGGGTTTTAATCATTACTGCAACATCTGTGCAAAGCAGAAATATTAAACAGCATCTGTTATGCACAAAACGGGAAAGAGTTCACATTTTACTCGACCGTGCTGCATCTTTTGACTTTTTGTGATCTATTTAGCATCTTTTCATTTCTTTACAAGTAAACGTACCAAACGCCCTCAGCTCAGAGTCCTCAGTTTGGTTTGATAAATACACAAAATGCCCAAAAAATACTGTTATAAAAGCTTTTTATACAAAGAAAGCCATGTTTTGGGATTGCTTAAAATATGCCCGTCTTATTCTTTGCTATTTAAACTACACCAGGGGTCATTAATGGTGGTTTTCTTGAGCATTGCATTAGAGGTGAAATGACTGGCATGTGAGTAGTCCTACAGAAAAAAAAATAAGTAAGAGGTAACATCTAATGGGTATGGACCTATGTGGGTCTAAAAATACCCCCACAGGCTGCAGGAAAATGGACCTGAAATAGAAAAGAAGAAGGAAAATGTGCAAAAGTGCCAGGATGAACTTGTGGGGAGAAAAGCGGCGAAAAATCATAAATGGATGCCGTATAAAAGGGAGGGAGAATGAAAAAAGGTGAATAATAGCGCTATTATCCCAGGCAAAGGTACAGCAGAGGTACAATGTAATGACCAGTGGCTTTGTCGCCCACAGACTCATCATATAGATCTACTGGATGGATATGAAAGTAATGTTAATTGGTATTGAGCCTTCGCTGGCTCTTAAGATGAGGCTCAGGGACATGTTCAAAACACATGGTTAAAGGGGGCCGACGTGGGCTTTAGTAAGACCACCTAAGATTATCCTCCACTACATCTACACTGTGTCTTATTTTTTAATGTTTTTTTTCTTTTTATCGTTCTATTTGTAAGTTTTAATTGTGATGTTTTCTGTTATGTGAGTCGGGACTACATGCAAATTAGCATTATCGCTATAATCTGACATATTTACGTCTGATGTCGTGTAATACAGATGTTCATTAACCCATGAAGACCCAAACAGTCACCGTCGATCTAAACTGTTTAACACCTGTTGATCCGCTAATCCTGTTAATCCATGTAAATATTTGCTGTAAAATGCAGTTTGTCGTCTTTTCATGGTCATCAGATATGACCCGTTTGGACGTTCAGAGGCTCTGTTGTTACTATGGAAACACCGTCATCTTCTACAACATTCAGGAAAAAAATATTAGAGCATCGAAAGTCATCAAAAACAATGGTTATGCAATCAAGTGCTAACTCCTGTGTGTATCATGTGATTAAAACAGACAGAAAAGAAAACATGGAATGCCTAAAAGCACTGTTTTTGTCAGTACAATGCCATAGATATTGATGAAAGAACTGAAGTGATTTTGTTATTATCAAGAAAACATGGAAAATGGATAGATATCAGCTCTGAAATGGAACATTTATGAGCTATTTTTGGTGTTATTATTGTATTTGTCCAAACAAATGTACCTTTAGTTGTACCAGGCATTAAAATGAACAAGAAATTGAAGAAAACAAGGGTGGTTTAATAATTTTTTTCCGCGACTGTTGATTCACCAGTAAAACCCATTTAGTTGGCTCAATGACAGTAGATGGACACACTTGGTTTATGTTCAGTTATTGATATTTTTGCTGAAAAAGTCCCATTTTCTTCAGTTTTCTCAGTTGTTGATATAACAACCCTCAACTTTAATCTGAGCTTTAATGAACATCTACATGCTAAGTAAATTAAATATAGGAAAGTACATGATTTACACTGAAAAAACACAAAGTAAGCAAGATAATATTACAATCAATGGTGATAAATCACTTAAGAAAAGTCTGATTTAGAGAAAAAGTCATTTGTGAACTGACACAAAAGTAGCACTGGGTCTTTATGGGTTAATGTGCATTGCCCCTCCCAAATAAACTAATAAATAGATAAAACAAAGACAATATCTTCATTGCAGCTTTATTAAAATTATCACATATAAAGCCACATTTCCTTTGAGTTAAAGTATAACTCAGTCTGTACGGTATCAGTTTTAAAAATCAGGTTGTTTATGGTTTTGGATGATTAAAAAACAACTTTACATTATGAGTTTATTACATGACATAAAATAAAGTTTGCATGACCGTAAAAGTACTTATCCAGTCACATAGAACAACATAAGTATTTGTTTTTAAGATTAATATTCATCATCCTTTTAACTCCGTTTTGGTCTCTACCAGCTTCCGGGATAAATACAGAACAGCTAAATACCAGTTGCTAACTCTGGCTCCCTTTTATTTTCTGCTGCTTTGGTCGAGTTTTAAAGCTTTTGGGCTGAAAGCAGTTTCCTCCTGTGGATTGAAACAAAACTGATAAGAGCAGGAAGAATGAATCAGAATAGTAAAACTGTTTGCAAAAAAGAAAAAAACAGAGCAAAACAGTGGAGTGAAAAGAAAGAATGCAGCACAGACTAAAGAAGTAAAGGAAAGCAGCAGAATGGGATGATATAAGTGTGTGGGTTTGTCATTATGGGCAAAATACTTACTATTGCGAAAATAAAATGAACACATTGAATACAGTAGCTATAAAAAGTAAAACAGAAAAAGCAACAGAAGTTAAAAATAACAAGGATTCCTTCTCTGATCATCAAAATCGGATGGGTGCTTCTGTGAAACTGGGTTTATTTTGGTACTTATTTTGGTTTTTAGACCCAATAATAAAAGCGAAATTTAGACATATTTCCCCCCAGGATGTACCTAAAGATGACCTCAGATAAATGCAAAAAAAAAAGAAAAAATAAGACTCTTGGTCTGAGCCATCCCAAAATTAATTAATTTTTAATCAAATATTGGGGACACAAATAGGACCAAAACTGGGACATTAAAGCTACCTAGCTGTCAGTGCATTTTTATCTTAAAAACATGGCTGTAAATGGTTTTATACAGGGTGGGGAAGCAAAATTTACAATGAACATTTAGTTGTTTTTTCTCAGCAGGGACTACGTCAATTGTTTTGAAACCAAACATATATTTATGTCATAATCATACCTAACACTATTATCCATACCTTTTCAGAAACTTTTGCCCATATGAGTAATCAGGAAAGCAAACGTCAAAGAGTGTGTGATTTGCTGAATGCACTCGTCACACCAAAGGAGATTTCAAAAAGAGTTGGAGTGTCCATAAAGACTGTTTATAATGGAAAGAAGAGAATGACTATGAGCAAAACTATTACGACAAAGTCTGGAAGATACTATTAAAGAAGAATGGGAGAAGTTGTCACCCCAATATTTGAGGAACACTTGCGCAAGTTTCAGGAAGCGTGTGAAGGCAGAAAGAAGGAGGACACATAGAATAAAAACATTTTCTATTATGTACATTTTCTTGTGGCAAATAAATTCTCATGACTTTCAATAAACTAATTGGTCATACACTGTCTTTCAATCCCTGCCTCAAAATATTGTAAATTTTGCCTCCCCACCCTGTATAGCGCTATAGTTAAAGGCACTGTGTTAAATTGTCGATCCTAGTGGTTTTTCTAATCCAGACGCGGGTTTTTCATGAATCTCAGTCTCATTCCAGGTTTTGTATGTAACCCATCGTGTCCACTTATGTTACATGCAGAACCTGCCCATTTAAACGCATATTTCAGGGTAGAGACTGTGATCTGGTAGGATCGGCGATTCTACCAGTAGAAACTCCGATCAGTCTCTACTGGTAGAAACTCCAATCCGAACCCTAACCCTAACCCTAACCCTAACCCTTCTACTGGCAGGATCGGAGTTTCTACCAGTAGAGACTACGATCGGAGTCTCTACTGGTAGAGTCGCCGATCCTACCAGATCGCAGTCTCTACCCTTACACATATAAGTCGTGAGTAATTTTGCAACAGCGGTCATTTTTGTGAAACACTCTGCCTTGGATAATTAATTTAATTCCCAAAATGTACCTGTGAGAGAATAAAAAGATATTTTAAAAAATTGTAGCGCATAATTTTTATGTCCTTTTGACCGTGTTACTCACAGATTTTTGAATAAAAATAATGTAAAACAATATAAAAATGGGTTTTATCTGACAAATAGTTTCTCTTCTATCTCAGTAAATATTTACTTTTAAAATAGACCCAAAGTGCTTCCAAACTTGCTTCATAACATTAGTCTACATCTGGTTTGAATTTTTAGCCCCCGTGACCAGTCTCATAGAAGCACCCAGATTGTAAATAGAAAGGAAGCACTGAAAGGTAAAACAAGGAGATAAAAAATAAATAAATAAAAAAATAAGAATAAGGAGATAAAGTTTATTAAAATCTCTGGTAAAATAGACATAATGCTTTTACACAATGGTGCGAGACAATAACAGATTCATTATTCACAGTAATCATACAGGTAATAAACCAGTGGTAAACGCTGATAACAAAATGACTGACAGATTTAAAGATTAACACAATGTTATTACAGTGAGAATTAATGAAATACAATAAAGGACATAATTAGTGCCTCATCACATTTTACAGATCCACCCGGTTTCCCCTCTGCGACAGTTGAAGTGAAATCATTGTGTGTTTTAATTCCATTCATTAAATTGACTCCTGTCGTATAATTGCGAAAGGCTCCTGGCTGATGTCGGTGTTTCACGATGTCACCACCTGCCGTACACAAAACCAGCCAAACAGACATTACATATATTTAAAAAAAATACACATGTAGAGAAAATAAAGATCAGGTCACATGATACACGTTATCATACATTATTGTCGGTTTTCCATTGGACATCTGCGCAAAACTTTATCGATATTTACAAAATGTCGAAAAAACAGAAGTGTGTAATAACGGTCTTTCTATTAAATCACAAATGCAATGATTTGTTTGTTTATTATTGCGAGATGACATAAGAAGTCGTTCCATAAACATGGCGATGAATGTAAATATTGTGTTGGTTTACAGATATATTCATTATTATTATATATTACTGCTTTATCCCGTACTAAATTAAAAAATGAGTCAGTTCCCTGGTGTGCTATGTTTCTTTTAAAACTCCTCTTCGCTTGTTGTAACGTCAGTCAACATCCCTTTTTTTAAATCACGTGACTCTAGTTGCAGACTTAGGTCTTTCCAGTGCAGTTTTGTGTGATATACCATTTGTGCTACATCAAAAAAAAAAAACACCTCTTGCCAGCGCAAAAATGAGAATTTTGGCGAAATTGTTGTTTTTCCATTTTTAAACACAAGTTATATTCGTGCATTTCGAGGGTCAATGGAAAAGTGACTATTGTGTGTTGATGTGAAGTTTGTCATGTTTGCAGATGTTTTTTTATCGACGGCATTTCTAAGCTAACGTTTATTGTTACTGCTGTAGAGGAGCAGAAGAGACACACTTAAGGACGTGGGTTTAAATATATGGATATTTATGGAAAAACAGAAGTCAGTATACGGGCCGTTATCATGGATTTAGGAAACTGACAAGTGTCGGGTTAGAAATGAAGTGAACACCGACTCCAACACAGTGGGACTGATGTTAGTAAAGAGTTTGGACAAATAATTAGCATTTAGCATAATTTTAGTAGAATTATTGTAAAATCCTGTTACTATATGAAATGCATTTTTGATTAATTTTACTCACACACACATCACTAAAACATATTTCTTATGAGCAAAAATCTCAGAAAAGACACTCACTTTTCAGTCATAGCACACATTTTTTCGTAAAGTTAGAATAAAATTTGGAATAAAATATTTTTACTTGATTTTTTACCTATTTTTTTACTTGATTTATTCTTGATAAAGTGTAACTGAGACTCAGTATTTAATTACTATAACGGGTCAAAGGTCATTACTGATGTGTATAAATAGGAATAAAAAGAGGAATGTGTGAAAACAAATTATTTCAACTTTATGGGCAACAGTGTATAAAGAACACAACAGTATAGGAATGACATCTGAATTAAAAAGTTAAGTTAAATGGCTGGTGATAATTCCATTGGGGATTAAACAGGAACAGAAATTTGCATATAAAGCATGAATTTGAAATAAATGCAGTGTAAATACAGTGAGAATTGATTATAATCCTTTAGGTGCACCTCTGTGGCAGATTAAGGCAGGGGTGTCCAACATATGGTCCGTGGGCCAAATCTGGACCAGCAAAGGGTTCAGTCTGGGCCAGGGGTTGAATCTGCAAAAAGTGCAAAAATTACACTGAAAATATTAACAATCAAATGTGTCACTGAATCTTGACAAGTTGTTTTGATCGTAAAATTAAATCCTATATTGTTCAGTTCCAGATGGCTGTTGCTAAATGTTTTATGTCTTTGTAGATCCACTGTGATCTGCAACTTTTAATGCACATGTGTAAATGATAAACTGAGGCACCATATTGTTTACATTGCACTTATCTTTCTTCATAAATTTTAGATTGCTCATGTTAGTCACATTTTTAAAGGATAGTTTGTAAATGTAAACGTTCTCATAATGTAATTTAACTTTTTTTGCACTACAACAAAGAGACAAATATGGAGTTGTCATTATTTATAGTGTGTTATGTTATTATTTTACTTGTCTGACCCCCTTTAGATCAAACTGGGCTGAAGACGTGGGCCCTGAACTAAAACGTTTGTAATGGTTTTTATGAATGTTTCCAGGGAATAATAATAATAATAATAATAATAATAATAATGATGATGGTGATGATAATAATAATAATAATAATGATGGTGATGATAATGATAATAATGATGATGATGATGATAATAATAATAATAATAATAATAATAATAATAACAATGATAATAATAATAATAATAATAATAATAATAATAATAATAATTATAATAATAATAATAATATGGTCAAAACTACTTGTTACATCGTTGTTATGACTACCCATGTTTTAGCACTTTATGGTAAAATTGGAATATCCAGAATGTGAAAGAACAGTCAACAGATCAATCACATGTTAAATATATGTCAGAACTTCCCAAAAAAATCTGATTTCCTTTCACAGACCCACCTGGAGTCAGGAAATTTGAGGATATTTGTTCAACTTTGCTGGTTTTATAAACATGTTAAATGTGAATAAATGCATTTATGAAAACATTCCTAAATCTCCTAGGTTTGGCGCCTCTGGATTAAGACCTAACCTTTACCTCATGTCCTGTTTTTGAAACTTTTAACATTCTGTTAGCCTGTGGAAGCTGCAACAAGCACAAACTCCCACTCAGGCTTTGAGAGTCCGGGCTCTGGGCCAGAGTTCAGCTCATGTGGCGTTCGAGGTCTTCCAGGGTACACAACAATAAACTGCAGCCTTGTTAGCGAGCGTGGTCGGTGGAGTTTGGAAGTGAGAAAATCACTGTAAAGTAGTTGCAGATCTTAATCACTGTAAGTAATGAGAGCATTTGTAAACCACAGTAATTAATATTTTAGAACACAGGTGTCAAACATGCGGCCTGGGGACCAAATCCGGCCCGCCAAAGGGTCCAGTCTGGGCCCTTAGGATGAATTTGTGAAATGCAAAAATTACACTGAAGATATTAACAATCCTTTTAGTTCAGGTTCCACATTCAATCTCAAGTGGGTCAGATCAGTCAAATACGATCATAATAACATACAAATAATGACAGCTCCAAATTTTTCTCTTTGTAAATGTAAATATTTTCATGTATTTACACTAAAACAAAGTATAATTTTGCAGAAAATATGAATAAGCTGAACAAATACGAACAACCTGAAATGTCTAGAGAGAAGTACGTACAATTTTAACAAGATTCTGCCTGTTACTAAATGTTCTGTGTATTTTTTTATGATAATGTACATGTGTAAATGATAAACTGAGGCAGAATATTGTTAAAATTACACTTATTTTTTCAGTTTGTTCATGTTCTTCACATCTTTTGAAAGGATAGTTTGCAGATGTCAACCTTTTCGTAAAGTAAATGAACTTTTTTCGCTCTTAAACATAGAGAAAAGTTCGTAGTTGACATTATTTATATATTATGATGTTTATATTTTACTGGTTCGGCCCACTTCAGATTAAATGTAACTGAATGTGGAACTGAACTAAAATGATTTTGACAGCCCTGTTTTAGAGAAAATACAGGGGTTGGACAAAATAATGGAAACACCTTCACCTCAAGATGATAATGCCCCAATCCATACAGCTAGAATTGTTAAAGAATGGCATGAGGAACATTCTAATGAAGTTGAGCATCTCGTATGGCCGGCACAGTCCCCAGACCTCAACATTATTGAGCATTTATGGTCAGTTTTAGAGATTCAAGTAAGACGTCGATTTCCACCGCCATCGTCTCTAAAAGAGTTGGAGGGTATTCTAACTGAAGAATGGCTTAAAATTCCTTTGGAAACAATTCACAAGTTGTATGAATCAATACCTCGGAGAATTGAGGCTGTAATTGCCGCAAAAGGCGGACCTACACCATATTAAATTATATTTTGTTGATTTTTTAAGGTGTTTCCATTATTTTGTCCAACCCCTGTATTTATCATTGCAAATCACAACTTACATGTCAATGATGTTGGCCTCTTAAAATCTGCTTGCACACACAGTGTTTTCAGTCTGGAGATGGAGATTTGGGGGGGGGGGGGGGGGGGGCATTGGTGGTGGTGGGGGTGTCACGGTTAATGACCATCTGACTTTGGCCTTGAAGTCTTTCACTGGGCAAGAGAGAGCGAGAGAGAGAGAGAGAGGGAGGAAGAGGAGGGAGCAGAAGGGAAGCCCATTGACGAGCAGAGAGGGACAGAGGAGGGAGAAGGGAACAGCCAGAACCCAGGATGGATGGATGGATGGACAGAGGGAGGGAAGGGTTTGTGTCCATGTGTGTGTCTGTGTGTGTGTGTGTTTGCTGGAGAGTTTTTGAGAGAGCGAGGGAAGGGAGGGCGAGGGCGAGGGATGTGTGCCGCAGGGTTAGTGAAGGATGATAATTCACCGTTAAGCCTCCTAGAAAGACCAGCTGGCCCCTCTGGAGTCAGATGTCAGCCTTCGCAGCCAGGACTCACTCTGTGTGCGTGTCTGTGTGTGTGTGTGTGTGTGTGTGTATGTGTATGTGTGTGTGTTGGCACTCATGCATGTGTATCCACATATATGTGTGTGTGTTTGTGTGTGTGTGCTGTCGTCAGTCAGAGCTTTTGACTTGCTAGAAGGAAAACACCTGCATGGGGAGCTGTAGATTTTATCAGTCTAAGCTCCCTATCTCAGTGAGAGTGGGATTGGTCAGAACACACACACACACACACACACACACATACACAGACACACTCACTCACATGCACACTCACCATCTGCTAGTTAGTTAGGGCTATTGTTGCGAGCCATTTGGGTAGTGTGTAGAGGTTTGGCTTTGTGCTGATCTTGACCATCAGTTGGCCAGCTGGCCTGACTTTGGTTTTCCACTTGGTCGGAACAGAAAACAGGCCAGGAGACAAACCAAACCAAACTAAAGTAAACCCGGGAAGCCGTAAAACATGCATGTTAACAAAAAAAAAAAAAAAAAAAAAAAAGAAACAATGTGTAATTAGAGATAAAATACAGCACGTCTGTTCTGTGAATTTTAGCGCCTCGCAAGTCTATTACAATACCGATACTTAATCCATCAACTAATCTGAGATACATATGGAGATGCACACACACACACACACACACACACACACACACACACACACACACACAGGCAGGTTTTCTGGATGTAACACTGGCTTTATGCGTCTTTTTTCTCCCTTCTCTCTCACTAATCTATACTCGCCAGGTCATGCTGAGTCTGCTCTCCTCCCTATTGAATGGGTTGAATTATTCAGCATTGTAAGCGTGTGTGTGTGGGCGTGCACGCCGACGTGCACACCCGTAAGCATGGGTACAGCTGGCCTGCTGGTTCCTTTAATCAGGGGACGGCCGGTCTGCATGAATGCCTGTATTGTTGGGTCATGTGTATTCAGAGCCGTGGTGTGTGTGATTTTTTTGTGTATGTGTGTGTGTATATGTGTATGTATGTGTGTGTGTGTGTGTGTGCACAGAGGGCTCAACAGGGGTATCGGTGATTACAGCGTTACTCTGTGAAACTGCACGTCACTGGGTCGCCGGGGTCAACAGCACTAAATCAGGCGCTAAGTTGTTTGTCGGGGTCATATGATTTGTGCTGTGATTGTCTGCGAGAAAGAAAGATAGTTGAAATAATTAGTGTGTATGTGCATGCGTGTGTGTGTGTGTTTGTGTCCAGTGCGAACGCCGATAATGTTTCATCACTACGTCCTGTGTCTTTTTCCTCCCAGGTCGAAACGAGCTGATAGCGAGATACATCAAGCTCCGAACAGGCAAGACGCGAACAAGGAAACAGGTAATAATGGGAGTGTGTTAAATCCAATCACACCGTCTACAGTATGCATCAAAGAATATTGTGTTATACAGAAGAAGTGACCAGCCTTTTCTGCACAGCTGTGATATTTAATCTGCCACATGCAAGGGTTCATGGGAAAGAGTCTGTTAAAGGTTTTACTCACGAGAAAATATAACAATAGTTGATTATTTTCACTTTGAAGAATGGAATAAGCGCATTTTAACTTCCCTTTTTCTTCAAGTAAATCACATTTTACAGCATAATTGCACATGAACACACCTCAGCTGCATTTATAATTGAGATCCTAATTGAGAAAATATTTTTAATAAATCGTAATTAACCCATAAAGACCCAAACATCGACAGACGACTAAAAGCCTCTACTGATCTGAACTGTTTAATACCTGTGGATCCACTAATCCTATCAATACATGTAAATAACTGGTGTAAAATACAGTTTGTCGTCTTTTCATGGTCATCAAATACGAGGCTCTGTAGTAAAAACTTCTACAACATTGATTCACCAGTAAAACCCACAGAGTTGGATCGATGACAGTGGATGGACACACTGGGTTTTATATTCAGTTATTGAAATCTTTGCTGAAAAAGTCACTTTTTCTTCAGTTTTCTCCGTTTTAATAGAATAAAGCTTGTATTTACTGAGTTTTCATAAGCATCTAAATCAAAACTAGGGAATTAAACATAGGAAAATACATAATTTATGGTGAAAAATGTAAAATACAGAGGATAATATTATAACACTGGGTTACAAAAAATTGTTTTTTGCAAGTTGTCTAGGTTTTTTCAACTGAATTAGGACCATTTTGCACCGCTAAATCCAAAAATGACATCTGTTTTTCTCAATCAGGTCAGGTTTTTTTGCTAATTTGATTTTGAAAAACTTGATCTTCTCACAATCTGCGCCCAAACTTTATCTTGGTCACCAAGTTTAATACCAAAATAAGATTGGTAAGCACACTTTATGAAACTTGTGACTTGATTCCTGTTAGGTACAATGGTGTATTCACTGCAGATGTAGCAGAATACGTCAGGCTTATTTTTGCAAGATCTTCTAGTCGAAGCCATTTCATTCACCTGTAATATTAAAAAAAAACATTAATCATAAATTGGCAAAAGTAAATTCTTCAGAACTCGTTTATTGCAAGAAATATGAAAGAATTTTGTATCATATGATGTGAAAATGCCCATAAATGTAAGCAAAAATGTTAAAAAGCCAATATGTAGCATAGTTCAAAACGTTGACCTGATTGAGCAAAATTACTGTGATTTTTGGATTCAGCACACCAAAATGATCCTAAATCAGCTCAAAAAACTTAAACAATAAATTTGTTGTTGACCAGTGTAATAAACGGTGATAAATCACTTAAGAAAGGTTAAATAGAGAGAAAAATTCATATGGGAACTGACACAAAAATAGCATTAGCTGGGTCTTTATGGGTTAAACACAGAGTTACAGTTAAAGTAAAAAACTTTGTTACTGAGGGATAATATATAATTAAATGCAACCAGAACTAATGTGTGTCCAAATACCTTTTCTGTACAAAGCTTATACACTGTTAACCGTAAAGTTGAAATAATTTAGTTTTCAGACACTTTCCTCTTTTTATTTCTATTTATACACATCAGTAATGATCTTTGACCTGGTGAAATGGTTACATACTGAGTCCCAGTTACACTTCATCTACCAACAATAAATCAGATTGTCACTATCATTTCATTAAAAGAGGTCAAACTATTTTATTTCAACTTTTATTCCAACTTCATGGGCAACTATGAATAAAAATTAAGTGTCTTTTTTTTTTTTTTTTAGATGTTTTCTGGTATGGAATCTGTTTTAGTGAAGTGTAAGTTAAACTAATCATCAGTAGGCTACATTTTGCCATATTAATAGAACTTTACAATAGGCCTACTAAAACTATACTATATGCTAATTATATATCCAAATTATCTATGAAGAATAAATCACATTGTCACAGTCATTTTATATATTTAATTCCAACTTGATGGGCGACTTATAGGTAAAATACAACATTGAGTGGCTCTAAAATATCATCATTGATAACACTGGTCAACAACAAATTTATTGTTTAAGTTTTTTGAGCTGATTTAGGATCATTTTGGTGTGCTGAATCCAAAAATCACAGTAATTTTGCTCAGTCCGGTCAACTTTCTGAACTATGCTACATATTGGCTTTTTAACATTTTTGCTTACATTTATGGGCATTTTCACATCATATGATACAAAATTCTTTCATATTTCTTGCAATAAACGAGTTCTGAAGATTCTACTTTTGCCAATTTATGATTAATGTTTTTTTTTAATATTACAGGTGAATGAAATGGCTTCGACTAGAAGATCTTGCAAAAATAAGCCTGACGTATTCTGCTACATCTGCAGTGAATACACCATTGTACCTAACAGGAATCAAGTCACAAGTTTCATAAAGTGTGCTTACCAATCTTATTTTGGTATTAAACTTGGTGACCAAGATAAAGTTTGGGCGCAGATTGTGAGAAGATCAAATTTTTCAAAATCAAATCAGCCAAAAAAACCTGACCTGATTGAGAAAAACAGATGTCATTTTTGGATTTAGCGGTGCAAAATGGTCCTAATTCAGTTGAAAAAACCTAGACAACTTGCAAAAAACATTTTTGTGTAACCCAGTGTAATGTGAGTAAACAAAGTCATGGGGCTGAATTAATTAGAAATGCAGGCCAATCAAAACGTAACCATGTGTTACAAGTTACATGAATGAATGAGTGAATGAATGAATATTTTGATTTCAGTTATGTACAAAACTCATACATATAAAGAACATACAATTGACACAATTCGTAACCGAAAAAGGCACAAGCTGAAGCCAAGCTGAGGCTTACACACACATATATATATATATATATATATATATATATATATATATATATATATATATATATATATATACAGGGTGGGGAAGCAAAATTTACAATATTTTGAGGCAGGGATTGAAAGACAGTGTATGACCAATTAGTTTATTGAAAGTCATGAGAATTTATTTGCCACAAGAAAATGTACATAATAGAAAATGTTTTTATTCTATGTGTCCTCCTTCTTTCTCAATAACTGCCTTCACACGCTTCCTGAAACTTGCGCAAGTGTTCCTCAAATATTCGGGTGACAACTCAACTTCTCCCATTCTTCTTTAATAGTATCTTCCAGACTTTCTCCTAATAGTTTTGCTCATAGTCATTCTCTTCTTTCCATTATAAACAGTCTTTATGGACACTCCAACTATTTTTGAAATCTCCTTTGGTGTGACGAGTGCATTCAGCAAATCACACACTCTTTGACGTTTACTTTCCTGATTACTCATATGGGCAAAAGTTTCTGAAAAGGTATGGATAATAGTGTTAGGTATGGTTATGACATCAATATATGTTTGGTTTCAAAACAACTGACGTAGTGCCTGCGGAGAAAAAACAACTAAATGTTCATTATAAATTTTGCTTCCCCACCCTGTATATAGATAGTTTTTTTTTTTTTTAATTATATAGCACTTTTTAAAACAACATGTTACAAAGTGCTTCACATAAAGGGGAGATTTTTATTTTTATTATTTCTGCTTCTCCTACTCCCATCCTTTGAATTACCTGAAATTGCAGCAAATAAAACATTAACACAAATTGATCTAAATTCAATTTCTTATGTCACTTAGACATCATTTGCCCTTTAGAGCCCTTGAGAATTTGACAAATTAAAGCTGTTTTAAAACTCAACGAGCTGCACAATTTCAGTTCCTCATTCAGTTGATTCCATAATTTGTCGCCAATAACAGAAACACAGCGATATTTGACATTTATTCTTACTTTACATCAGTTCAAGCAAAATACTATCTACATTCCTCATTGTATTTTCAACAAAATAACTAGTCTACTGTATTACATTTTAAAAGTAATGTCACCAACAGTAAAAATACGAGACATTTTTTGTTCGGACACTATTGCTAACGATTTATACTTATATTTATAATGTTATTATCCACATAAGCATCGCATTCCATATACAAACACTCTGCTGACCTCTGTTAGGCTACGTTCAGACAGCAGGTCTTACTGCACAATTTGGATTTTTTGGTGAAATCCGATTATTTTTTTGTGTGCTCGTTCATCTTACACATTAAATGCGACTTCTATCGTTTTGGAGTATGAACTGAATGTGACCCCAAAGTGACCCGCACGCACAAAAGAGGTCCTGACGTAATACGAGACCACCCAGGCATGTACTGTGTTTACGGAACTAACACTCCTGGGACGCAGAATTGTGAGGTTTGTCGCATTTCAATGACGTAAAGGTCGGATAAATCCGACCTGGCCGTTCAGACTGAAGTCGCATTGCAAAATATCAGATGCATATCAGATTCAGGACCACATATGAAAGTGTCCTGGGTTGGATTTGTGCTGTTCAAACTGTCTTTAACGGATCGGATACAGGTCACATATGGGAGGAAAAAAAATCGGATTTGGGCCACATTTGCCTGCGGTCTGAACGTAGCCTTATATTCAACTCTTATAGACTTTTGTAGCATAAACCAAACCACCTCTGCCTCTGAAAGCAGGTTTAGTTTTCATCTGTGAACCTCATCCCCTCAGGTGTCATTAACCTGATGTCACATGAATGTTTTTTGTATTCGTCAGTGGGTCTGATTTAGGAATATAATGATTAATTAATGATTAAGGAGTTGTCCCATTCAGTATTAATGTGTTTTTATCATTGTTCTGTTCAAATCTGTTAAAGGACATTTCTGTGGGTTTTTGACTTTTATCTGAAGTCATAATGTGATGTCAGTGCTTCAGTCTTGGCCTGTGTTCCCAGGTGTGTTTGTGCTTTCCTCAAAAGATGTGCAGAGATAGGTCTATTCACTGTTGTCAGGGGAGTTGTGTGTGTGTGTGTGTGTGTGTGTGTGTGTGTGTGTGTGTGTGTGTGTGTGTGTGTGTGTGTGTGTGTGTGTGTGTGTGTTGCCTTCCACTGTGGCAGCAGTCCTTTCATAACCATGGCAACTCACTGTTTGGTCCTTCCTCCTCTTTTCTACCCTCCTCCAACCCCCCCCATCCTTTCTCCTCTCCTCTCCTCTCCTCTCCTCTCCTCTCCTCTCCTCTCCTCTCCTCTCCTCTCCTCTCCTCTCCTCTCCTCTCCTCTCCTCTCCTCTCCTCTCCTCTCCTCTCCTCTCCTCTCCTCTCCTCTCCTCTCCTTTTCCTCCTCCTCTTCCTATTTCTCCTCTCCTCCCCCTCTTCTCCTCCTCTTCCTCCTCCTCTCCTCCTCATCTTCCTCCTCTCCTCCTCCTCTCTTCCTCCTCCTCTCCTCTCCTCTCCTCTCCTCTCCTCTCCTCTCCTTTTCCTCCTCCTCTTCCTATTTCTCCTCTCCTCCCCCTCTTCTCCTCCTCTTCCTCCTCCTCTTCCTCCTCCTCTCCTCTCCTCCTCATCTTCCTCCTCTCCTCCTCCTCTCTTCCTCCTCCCTCCTCCTCTCCTCTCCTCTCCTCTCCTCTCCTCTCCTCTCCTCTCCTCTCCTCTCCTCTCCTCTCCTCTCCTCTCCTCTCCTCTCCTCTCCTCTCCTCTCCTCTCCCTCTTCTTTTCCTCCTCCTCTTCCTATTTCTCCTCTTCTCCTCCTCTTCCTCCTCCTCTCCTCTCCTCCTCATCTTCCTCCTCCTCCTCCTCCTCAGGTATCCAGTCACATCCAGGTTTTAGCCAGAAGAAAATCCCGGGAGTTTCAGTCCAAACTAAAGGTGAGCCTCCTTTAGCCTCTGAACATAATATGTGTTTGTGTTTATGTTTGTGTGTCTTGTTTGTGTGTTTTGTTTGTGTGTCTTA
Source organism: Sphaeramia orbicularis (assembly GCF_902148855.1). Classification (NCBI taxonomy): domain Eukaryota; kingdom Metazoa; phylum Chordata; class Actinopteri; order Kurtiformes; family Apogonidae; genus Sphaeramia; species Sphaeramia orbicularis. The sequence continues at coordinate 10,606,651 of NC_043962.1, read as the reverse complement.
TTTGTGTTTGTGTGTCTTGTTTGTGTTTATATTTGTGTGTCTTGTTTGTGTTTATATTTGTGTGTCTTGTTTATGTTTGTGTGTCTTGTTTGTGTGTTTTGTTTGTGTTAATGTGTCTTATTTGAGTTTGCGTGTCTTGTGTGTCTTGTTTATGTTTATGTGTCTTGTTTATGTTTGTGTGTCTTGTTTATGTTTATATTTGTGTGTCTTGTTTGTGTTTATATTTGTGTGTCTTGTTTGTGTTTATATATGTGTGTCTTGTTTATGTTTGTGTGTCTTGTTTGTGTGTTTTGTTTGTGTTTATGTGTCTTGTTTGTGTGTCTTGTTTATGTTTGTGTGTCTTGTTTATGTTTGTATGCCCTGTTTGTGTTGTGTGTCTTGTTTGTGTCTTGTTTGTGTTTGTGTGTCTTGTTTGTGTGTCTTGTTTATGTTTGTGTGTCTTGTTTATGTTTGTATGCCCTGTTTGTGTTGTGTGTCTTGTTTGTGTCTTGTTTGTGTTTGTGTGTCTTGTTTGTGTTTTTATGTGTGTTTGTGTGTCTCGTTTGTGTGTCTTGTTTACGTTTGTATGCCCTGTTTGTGTTTATGTTTGTGTGTCATGTTTGTGTATCTTTTTTGTGTGTCTTGTGTATGTTTGTGTGTCTTGTTTATGTTTGTATGCCCTGTTTGTGTTTGTGTGTCTTGTTTGTGTTTGTGTGTCTTGTTTATGTTTGTATGTCCTGTTTGTGTTTCTTGTTTGTGTTTTTGTTTGTGTGTGTTTGTGTGTCTTGTTTATGTTTGTGTTTTTGTGTGTGTTTGTGTGTCTTGTTTCCGTTTGTGTCTCGTTTGTGTTTTTGTTCATGTTTGTGTTTTTGTGTCTTCTTTGTGTTTGTGTGTCTTGTTTGTGTTTTTGTGCGTTTTTGTGTTTGTTTGTGTGCCTTGTTTCTGTTTGTGTGTCTCGTTTGTGTTTTTGTTCATGTTTGTGTGTCTTGTTTGTGTTTGTGTTTTTGTGTGATTGTGTTTTTGCGTGTGTTTGTGTGTCTTCTTTGTGTTTGTGTGTCTTGTTTATGTTTGTGTGCCTTGTTTCTGTTTGTGTGTCTCGTTTGTGTTTTTGTTCATGTTTGCGTGTCTTGTTTGTGTTTGTGTTTTTGTGTGTTTGTGTTTTAGCGTGTGTTTGCGTGTCTTGTCTCTGTTTGTGTGTCTAACGTCTCTGCTGCACAGGAAGTGGTGTGTTTTACATTTTCCCGTTGATCAGTGACTTTCAGCACTAATGGCAGATGTGGATAAACAGACCGGCGACCGACTCTAAAAGTGACTCGGCAGAAAAACAAACAAACAAACAAACACACCAAGGCTATAGTTGTGAATACGGTGCTAAATTCCAAACGTAGGATCAGAACCTGTAGCTCCATGAACCCCTACTGATCCGTCCTCCTCTGCAGATAATGCACTAAACCAATCTGAATTCAGCGTTTGTCCCTGGGTTGTTAACTTTCCGCTGTGGCTGGACGGATGCCTGTCACTGGGACTCCAGTATCCTAGGTGTCTAATTAGGTCTGTTTAGGTTTTCAGCCCCTCCCCCTCCCCCTCCCCCTCCCCTTCTTCCTGTCATCCTCTTATATCCATACATTCATTCATTTGTTCCCGTCTTTCCTCTCCTCTTCCACTCCCAGTCTATTAATCTCCTCCTCCTCCCTCCCTCTCTCCCTCTTTCTTTTCCTCCCTCGCTGTTGGTTGTAATTAACTTCATGTAAAGCAACAAAGGAGCGCTTGTTTTCCGAGAAGAGCAGTCGGAACTCTGAATGGAAACGGGTGCAGGGCCTGAATTGATGTTTGCTGTCATAAAATAAATGACAGATGCTTCATAAAAACTGATAGTGGAGCTTATTTAAATCAGCGATGTGATGTAGTCTTTACATACTGCGAAGGAAAACCGTAAAAGTCGAACATTATCAGCTCTCAGTAGCAACGGTACATACCGCAGCAACGAAGAATCACAAAGGAACACGACTATAGCACATGTACATCCCAGCATTATGTCATTATATCAAATGTAATCATAGTAAAATAAGGTTACCCTGACTGTTGTGCAGATCTCTAATGCAGTTTGCAGGAGGATTTTCATCGCTGACTGGACTGCCGAGTATTTTTCCTTATCAGTTCCAGTTTACTAAAACCTATAATAATAAATATTTGTACATCGTAAACAATTACACTTATGCATTTCTATAAATCAGGTTTGTCATTACCTCATAAAGACCCAAACATCCACGTTTTCTTTCATCTATTTTGGGTGTGCATTTACCAGTTTTGCATGAAACTATCTAATTGGTGGAACCATAAAAACTAGGGGTGTGTATTGGGAAGAATCTGGCGATACGATACAAATCACAATACTAGGATCACGATATGATATATCACGATACTGTTGAAAAGAAAAAAAAAAGTTTGTTTTTTTTAAATGATTATTTCCTGGAAGAATGGAATTACACCAGAAATATGCACAAATACTAAACAAATTTTTATTTGATCAGAACAGGATCTAATGTTATATCGCAAAACGTTCCTGTGTTCAAACTTAAATTCTGTTTTACAGACATTACAGTGTAAGATCCTGTTCAATTGTTCATATTCTATTAGTTCAGAACTAACATCATAACATTATTTTAGTTCAATCCCAACAAAGAAACTGACGTTATTTAATAAAAGACTGTTAAATAATGAATAAATTAAATATAAACAAAACAAAAAAACAAAAATGAACCTCCACAATATCTGCATTTCAATAAATACCTAAAAATATCAATACAGAATTGTGAAATGAAATATCGCAATATATTGGAGAAACAATATTTTCTTACACCCCTAATAAAAACCATGCTCCATATAATTTACCTAGATTAAAAAGTGTAAAATTTGGATTAAAATGCCTCAAAATATAGTTTGGCATAATCTCCCATTATATTCATGTCATAGGAATAGAAGGCATTTTTAAAATAGTTATTTAAATTTCAGTATTTATTTGGGGAATCTTGACAGTCAAGTAAACTTAATGAATAGTCAAGATGGTGTAACCACCTTTAAAATAATTCAAGTAAATCACATTTTACAGCATAATTGCACGTGAACATACCTCAGCTGCATTTATAATTGAGATCCTAATTGAGAAATTGTTTTTAATAAATCGCGATAAACCCATAAAGACCCAAACATCGACTGATCTAAACTGTTTAATACCTGTTGATCCACTAATTCTATCAATACATGTAAATAATTGGTATAAAATGCAGTTTGACATCTTTTCATGGTCATCATATATGACCCATTTGGACATTCAGAGGCTCCGTAGTTACCGTGGAAACACTGTCATCTTCTACAACATTGATTCACCTGTAAAACCCATGGAGTTGGATCAGTGAGAGTGGATGGACACACTTGTTTTATGTTCAGTTATTGATAGATTTTACTGAAAAAGTCACTTTTTCTGAAGTTTTTTCTGTTTTTGATATAATAACCCTCGACTTTAATCTGAGCTTTTATGAACATTTACACGATCAGTGAATTAAATTTAAGTTGTCCACTCCTTTGGCGAAGTTTAAAAAAAAAAAAGTACTTTAAGTTTAAATTATTGAAAAATATTGAATTGAGATGGTAAATGTGTTTTTGTTGACTTTTTAAAATTTCTTTATTTGTTATTATTATGGTGTAAATGCTTGATGCTGTACACATTTAAGTTGATGTAAGCAGTGTATTAGTTGAAAAGGATAGGCAAAAAAAATAAGCTTTTGCTTCTAGCCTATTCCTTTTTTGGTTTTTATGTTTATTACAATTGATGTGCTGAGTACAATGATTGAAAACCAAAAATACATTTATTCATTCATTATTCATTCATTCATAAATACAGGAAAAGATCTGATTTATAGAGATAAAATGCAAAATACAGAGGATAATATTTTAAATAAATGATGATAAATCATTTAATAAAGGTTAGATATAGAGAAGATTTCATTTGGGAACTGATATAAAAGTAGTGCTGGGTCTTTATGGGTTAAATAAATCACACATATTTGAAGTGTATTCAGCAGTTTCAGGTCTAACCATTGACCCCCTGCCCTTTTATCGGACTTTTTGGCACACCGTTAGAAGATCTCCCTCTACAAAGGCCATAATTAAATACTAAAGCCTAGTTTACCACGTTGACTCATTTTTTTAAATCGGAAGAATGACATACCCCCTCCCCCCCTTTGACAGATTCATATGTAATGTCATGTTTTTCCATAAAATTGAAAAGATTAGATACACATTGAATGGATCAATGGGGAAGTTTAATGTGGTATGGGATCCTTTTATTTCTTTTCTTTTTTTTTTTTACCTTCTGTTTATTGGTTTTTGTTATTTTTTAACATATATATATATTAAAAAAAAAACATAGTTCTAACATATGATACAAAAGTCCAACACACAGACAAACAACAAGCGGAACAAATCCCCCCCTCCCCTGGCACACATCCCCTCCAAATCATAGCAAAGATGAAAATAAACAAATAAATAAACAGTAAATAAATACAAAATAGAAGTACGAAATTCCCACTTTAAATGTTATGAAAAAAACAACAACTGTAAAACAAAATACTCAGTCAAGAGAAACATGACAGACTGCACTATTAACATAGATCAGAAGAGGAGTCCGTGTCTTTTCAAAAGTATTCGAGGCTCCAGCTAACGTCAAACAAATTTTCTCCAGTTTGAGAAAATAAAGTACTTCCTTGATCCATTTTGAGAAGGTTGGTGGAGATGAGAATTTCCACTTTAACTATATAAGCCTCCTGGCCAATGAAGATGTAAATGCAATCATGTATTTGTTAGCAGAGGTAAATTTAAATGCAGCAGGTACAACGCCAAACAAAAAAGGAAAAACATTAGGAACAATTTTCTTTCCTGTTACATCAAAGATTTCTGACCAGAATTTATTTAAAGATGGGCGACCCCAAAACAAATGAGTATAATCTGCTGTAGCCTGTTGACATCCATCACATAAAGGAGACACTGTACCATATATTTTTACCAACTGAGAGGGATCCTTTTATTTCTTATGTAGAACAGCTGACAATGCACCTTGACTCTCGACTGGGTAATTACTAGAGCCTGACCGATTAATCGGCCGATTAATCGGGCCGATTATAGCGTTTCGCCAATTAATCAACATCGGCCAATATGTAGCCGATGTAGCCGATATATTAACTTTTTTTGCTGCGTGGAGATTCTGTCGCTCTCCTGTCCGTGTGTGTGTGACACGGCGAGTCAGACGAACAGTAAAGCGAGTTAGTTTCACTTTCACTCCAGCTCGAACAATGACGCTATCACCCCACACACACAATCACATAATCATGGAGCTACTGCTCATCCCCCCCCCCCCCCCCCCAGGCGAAAATCATGGACCGCTACCGCGCGCTCTGACGCTGACGAGAATCCGCTCTGAAAATCACGCCCCCCCCCCCGTCTTATGAAGTATTCACCCCCACACACACACCCATGTCCGTGCACTTCCTGTCTACCTCACAGTTTCATTCTGCAGCCACGCCTGGGTGTTAGTAGTGTAGGGGAGACTGGGGACAGTTGTAACACGGGTCAGTTGTAACTCTTGCTGTTGCTCCAATCAGGAACAACTTAGGACTCACCTAATTCACTCTGCACATGCTCAGTTTAGTCCTTAGTCCACATAAGAAGTTGTAGTGCCGTGAGGCAGACACATCAAAATTTGTGAGTGAAAACATAATTGTGTGGTAAGAAATATTTTTTGCTCTAATTATTTTTCCGATTGCATAGTTTGTATTTGAAAGTCGTGTAAATTATATTTGTCAGATAAACACAGATTTATGCAACTGTTTATCCACCTGTCCACAATTTTCTGATAAAAGTTTATTATATCCTGTGTAGATCAGTGTTCTTATTTCATATATCGGCCACATTTTGCACTATCCTTTTTAAACACTTTTTTAAATTCAAATTTATATGACTGTTTTTACATGTACGTGTATGTGTATGTTTATGTGTATGTTCCATGCTGCTGATAACACTGTGAATTTCCCCATTGAGGGATCAATAAAGGAATATCTTATCATCTTATCTTATCTTATATATCGGTTATCGGCCAATATCAGATATCGGCCGATATATTGGATATCGGCTTTTTTTAGCCCCCAATATCGGTATCGGCATCGGCCCCAAAAATCCCATATCGGTCGGGCTCTAGTAATTACATTGTCAAACCCTCTATTTATTTATTTATTTTATTCTATTTTGTTTCTTTGTTTTGTGACGTCTTATACCTTTGTTATATATCTTAGTGTTTGTCTTACTTTTTCTATTTGTTTGAAAGACTTAATAAAGATACATCGATCCAAAACAATAAATAAAATCACGCACATTGATGAGGCTGTTGACACTATCAGGGATGAACAATGCAACAATATGTGCACCGTAAGTTATCGTCCAATACAGTACTTTTGAATCCTTGCAAACATGCAGTTCCTCGGTCTGCACCTGTGTTCTGTATTTAATGCTCAGACTCTGTATTATCAGCGAATCAGCACAATAAAAATAGCTTCCACTTCAAAAGCAGAAATTAATTCCTGCTGTTGATAATTATTACTTGATCCAGGCTGGCCTTAAGGGCTGTAGAGCTGCTTTTGCAATAAATATTAGACATTTTAATATTGATGCATCAACCCCCACGATCCTACTCTTTGTTACATTAAACATAGATGCTGTAGTTTAATTTTTTTTGTAGTTTTACTTCCATACACATTGGTTTAATTTATCATTTATACATGTTTTAGTAACGTCCGTTGCTATATTTTAGAGTATTACTTCAATTCAGTAGAAAAAAGGGGCCTTGTATTTGATAATAATAATAATAATAGTAATAATAATAATAATAATAATAATAATAATAATAATAATAATAATAATAGTAATAGTAGTAGTAATAATGATAATGATAATAATAATAATAATAATAATAATAATAATAATAATAATAAAAAAGCTATACAATATCAACACCTGTATCTTTTAATAAAGGACATATTATGGTACAAGGGTTTAAGAGGCAGGTCTGTCTGTGTTGCCGTGGTAACGCTACGTGATTCTTGTAGCGATATACACATGCTATACATCCGTGTAACCAGAAGAACGTCACCTAAAAGCTCAATAAAACCAGTTTTTGGAAAACAGAACACAGCTCAAACAATAAACTGTTAATGTCACGAATAATTTAATCAAATAAAGGACCAGTGAGACAAACTTTGCAGCGCTAAGCTAACACAATGTCGATTCAGATTCAGAAAACTTTATTTATCCCATACAGGCAATTCATTTGCAGCTTACCACAGACATCAGCCCAAAGTGCAATGTGACAAACATAAATAAATCATTGTACAAGTATAACATCATTGGAAGCAACTATGAATAAATGCATTTAAATAATCGACAATAAATAATCAATAAATACCAATGCAGATTAAAAGACCCTATTGGTTCTGCTAACATAAAAAAAAAAAAAAAAAAAAAAAATCACGTATAAAATGACTAAAATGGCTGCTGTCAGAGTTTAAAAGTGTGATAGCTGAAGGAATAAAAGATCCATCAGTGCAAGTATTATTTCTCTACCATTAAACCTTAATGAACGAGACAAAGAAGAGCAAAAATGACACATTATGAAGTCATAATTAGGATCAGAATCAAGACAACAAGGAATTTGGCTTCGGTTTTTCTTAGCTCATGTAGTACAATTTCAACATAAACACAAACACTTACATTTAGCCCTAATATAAACACACATTCGACGACAAAGAAGGACAGCAACAGGTTGCAGAATAGTATAAAGTAAATATAAATAAATGAGTAGATGTGTATGGGGATCCGGTCTATTAAAATATATGTTTATGAATATATTTACAATCACAGGAAAAATGATTAGACCACCCCTTGTTTTCTTGCTCATTTTAATGCCTGGTACAACTAAAGGTACATTTGTTTGGACAAATATAATGATAACAAAAATAGCTCATAGTACTTTAATTTCAGAGCTGATATCTATCCATTTTCCATGGTTTTCTCGATAATAACCTAAATCACTTCAGTTCTTACATCTATATCTATGGCATTGTACTGACAAAAACAGTGCTTTCAGACATTCCATGTTTTCTTTTCTGTCCGTTTTAGTCACATGATACACACAGGAGTTAGGACTTGATTGCATAACCATTGTTTTTGACGACTTTTGATGGTCTAATAATTTTTTCCCGCAACTGAAATCCAACTTCTCATTAACAACTACAAAAGACCTCCAGACCGCCACCAATTCAGCTCATCCTCCCCCCTGATCACCACCAAAATTTAATCACTTGTTCCTTGTGCCAGTATCAACATTTCCTGAAAATTTCATCCAAATCCGTCCATAACTTTTTGAGTTATCTTGCTAGCAGACATACAAACAGTCTATTTTTGTACTTTTGTATTTTTGTATTTTTCAAGAAAAAATCTATTGTTTTTAATTTGAATAAAAACTTACTCACAGAAAAGCAAAAAGGACTGGTACAATATCGATGTTTCTTTCAATAAATGTTATAATGCGCCACTGTTACTCGCTAGAAGGTACATTTGTTTGGACAAATGTAATGATAACAACAAAAATAGCTCATAGTAGTTTAATTTCAGAGCTGATATCTAACCATTTTCCATGTTTTTCTTGATAATAACCAAAATCCATTCAGTTCTTCCATCAATGTCTATGGCATTGTACTGACAAAAACAGTGCTTTTAGTCATTCCATGTTTTCTTTTCTGTCCGTTTTAGTCACATGATACACACAGGAGTTAGTACTGGATTACATAACCATTGTCTTTGATGACTTTTGATGGTCTAATAATTTGATCCACGACTGCACATATATATTATATCTATGAATATACGAATGCTGTCTTATCTTTGCTGTTTTCTAATCATAACTTGGTTTAAATGAATGAAACTACTGCTCTTGGCCAATCCATTGTTTTGTGTTAAATTGAAATGATTCCAATTAGGTTAAGAACAATTAGCAGCGTTGTTTTAGCCTCTTATCTGCACAGATTATGACCCAAGCAGGAGCAGCAGTTTCTGGCCGTTTACACTTCACGTAAGATTTTATGGGTGAAGAAATTTGTTCAGAGTGAGGATGTGATGAACCACATATGTTGCTCGTATTTAGTGTAAAAATCCAACATTAACCCTTTCATGCATAAGTCACTCCAGTGGACAGTTCTTCTCCAGCTGTTCTCTTGTATATTCATGGGTTTTGTTGTTTTAGTTCCATATCAGTCAACACAGTGGATACTTACGCACCATCCCATACACTGACATTCAGACCATTACTGTAACTTTACTGTTCTTGATAAACCTGATCTGCACTAACATGTTTGAATGTAAATCAATTGTTATTTGTTAGACAAGAAGGTTTTTTTTGCATATTATCTCCATGAAGTGAGTAATTACTGGCATTAGAATATGTTAAAATGTGAGAAGACATCAGATTAGCAGCATTAAAAATGTTTTTATTTCATTGTTTTCATATCACTTTCTGATATTGGGTTTCTTTACTTCAAGAATTAAATGCACGGATAGTTTTGTAAGTCCATAGGAAAAAAAAAAAAAAAAAAACTCGATTGCATTTTTTTTTTCATGCCTAAGGAGGAATAAAAACACTGAAGAAAAAAATCTTGACTAAGGTTCTCACAATTCATGCATGAAAGGGTTAATTTCATCTCAGTACCACCTACAGTTGCGGAAAAAATTATTAGACCATCAAAAGTCATGAAAAACAATGGTTATGCAATCAAGTACTAACTCCTGTGTGTGTCATGTGACTAAAACAGACAGAAAAGAAAACATGGAATGCCTAAAAGCACTGTTTTTGTCAGTACAATGCCATAGATATTGATGGAAGAACTGAAGTGGTTTTGGTTATTATCAAGAAAACATGGAAAATGGATAGATATCAGCTCTGAAATTAAACTACTATGAGCTATTTTTGTTGTTATTATTATATTTGTCCAAACAAATGTACCTTTAGTTGTACCAGTCATTAAAATGAACAAGAAATTGAAAAAAAAACAAGAATGGTCTAATAATATTTCCCACGACTGTATTACGTTCCTTTAAAACAATGTATTTCTCTTGGTTTCCCAGTAATTTGAGAGCAGATTCTCCAGCTACTCCAGTTTCATTCATCTGTTTTGTGCTTTAGTTTCCTGCTACTTTCAGTTCAGATGGTACCAATAAGCTCACACGTTCCTATTTACCGTACATCTGCGACTTGTATTCGCCCTGGGGCAGCAGAGTGGGGTTTGGGCTGCATGTCTGAAGCACATTTATGTCTGCTGTTCTGTTGTTCATGTTTATCTCTGTAGTTCGTGTGCGTCCTGTCACGTACAAACCTGATCACCACGGCCGTACAACGCAGTCACTGTGAAGGTTATATTCACTAAATCCTCTGAGAACAGTTTCAAGGCCAAACATGAAGCAAACACTTAAACTATCAAAGCAGGAGACCATGGACATACATGACAAACCTGAGAATATACAGTGTGGGTGTACACTGATAAAGACACAGTCATTATTCTTATTGTTATTATTATTATTATTATTGTTATTATTATTATTATTATTATTATTATTATTATTATTATTATTATTATTATTATTATTACTACTACTACTATAATTATTATTATTATTATTATTATTATTATTACTACTACTACTACTACTACTACTACTACTACTACTATTATTATTATTATTATTATTATTATTATTATTATTATTACTATTATTATTATTATTATTATTATTATTATTATTACTACTACTACTACTACTATTATTATTAGTAGTAGTATTTATTTATTCTATTCTCTGTTTTCTATCAGGTTTCATTCAACACATGCCAGATGTTTCTAATTGTTCTGCTTCTTGTCATGAGGTCAAAGGTCACACTAAATACTGACTTTACCCAGTTTTTTTGTGCGTGTGCATATGTTTCTTGTTGTATCTGAAGAAAAGAGAATTAAACATGTATGTTCTTTTCAAGTCCAAAGGTGGACTAAGACTTTTACACAGTTCTGTAAATATTCCATCCAAGAAATTTCCATAAAACCATCAGCGTGCTCCTGTGGAAGTACAGGATGACACAAAAAAAACAGGAACTTTTTAACAATCCAATAAAACCAAGAGTGATGGAAGAAAAATATCTTATTCATAGTAATTGAAACCTTAAAACATGCCATTTAAGAAACAATGATGGAATTTTCATTTTTTAAAAATTACTTCCTGTAGATGGCGTCCTCCTTCACGAATGCATTCTAGAAATCTGCTGTTGAGATTCCTCATTGACCGCTGCAACATCTCAGCTGGGATACTGTGAATTTCATCCTGAATTCTCTGTTTTAACTCATCCAGAGTTCTTGGTCGAGTCGTGTACACTTTACTCTTGAGATAGCCCCACAAGAAAAAATCACCAACCGACAAATATGGCGATCTAGGGGGCCAGGAGTACGAGCACTTCTTGGTCGTCCTGTTGGTTTCTTCTTTAGGGCAGATCCAGTCTCTTCAAAGTTATTAATCCAACATTTTATTGTGTGTTTTGATGAAACAGCACCATGACGTCCTAAGTTGTAAAAACGTCGGAACTCCCTTTGCGCAGCTGTCAAACTATCACCGTTTTTATAAAACATTTTTATGGCTAACGCACGCTGTTGCCCGTTCCACAGATCCATGGTTACTAAAATGGGGGTGTGTTTACTTGCTCAAGGTCACTTTCTCGCAGTGCTGCCACTTGCTCTTGTCTGCCAATACGCACTTCAAAAATTCCCGTTTTTTTTGGGTCACCCTGTACTTAAACCTGCTACGATATATTTACCTCCAACTGAATATTTGCTGCCAAAAATGACACAGTCTTTGCTAAATACCAAAGCTAAAGCTCAGTAGCGGCTCATACCTACATACTCATATCATTTGCATTAAGTGATTTCATAGTAATTTATTTGTGAAAGTATAACATAAACTTTGCTAAATGTCTCTCAACAGCTGCCAGATAATTGTATCCGTGTTCATGTGAGTATGTAGTACACTTAATTTTCACATATTGCATACTGCTCTAGAAAATAGCATTTACAGATACAGATCCACACACAGGTCAACTTTATTTACCCACAAAGGGAAGTTTATTGTATTCATATTTATGTTTTTGTATATAATCTAATGTATGTATGATTCAGTATATGTTTCTGAACAACACCATAGACTTTATAAAAGGAGGAGACGTACTGTAGTTGTAATGATATCGCCCATTATTTTCAATTCAATTCAATTTTATTTCTCACAGGGCTTTACAGAATCAGTTGAATATGAAAATAAACAACAGTCAAATAAACAGTAGATGAAGGAAATGGATTAATGGATTAATTTTGGGGGTTACTGCCAAAAAACTCAACTTTTGGTCGTCGCCATCTTGGTTTTTCACTCAGAAGTGACCATATTTGGACAAAAGAATTTAGCTTGGGAAGTACAAGGCACGTAACGTATCAAGCTAAAGCCAAAATATTGAAAATACTTCGCGATTATGCTGCTAAATGTCGCTAAGTCATTTCAGCAGCTTTGTAAGCTGAATGATCTGAAAAAACTAGTCGCTTTTCCATGGACTCTAAAATTGCGTGAATATAACTTGCGCTTAAAAATTTACCTAATGGAAAAATGGCAATTTCACCAAAACTGTAGTTTTTCGATTAAAAATGTTTGTGCTGGCAAGAGGTGGTTTTTCAGGCGTAGCGCAATTGTTATAAGAAAGACCTTTTTCCGTAATACATGAAGTCACGTGAATTTAAAAGAAAGAAAAAAAAAACAAAAACGAATGTTGACGGACGTTACAACAAGCGAAGAAGAAGAGTTTTAAAACAAACATGGTGCAGTATGTGTGGACACACCAGGAAACTGAATAATTTTATAATTTAGTTCAGGCTAGAGGGGTAATATATAATAATAAGGAATATATCTGTAAATCAACACGATATTTACGTTTCCTGACATGTTTTTGGAATGACTTCTTGTGACGTTTCGTGATAATAAATCAACAAATCATCACATTTGTGATTTAATGGATAAACCGACATTATGCACCTCTGTTTTTTCGACATTTAGTAAATATCTGTAAAGTTTGCGCAGATGTCCAATGGAAAAGCGATTACGGTTGCATACTGCTGTTTCTAATCAAGACTATTATCGAACTTATACTTTTCTGGGTCTCAGGAGGTTAAAGCATGTTTTTATAACTCTTCTTGGTTCATATTTGAGTTTCCTCTCATTGGTCGTTTACCGAACTGCTGAACATTACTTTAATTCGTGCGCCACAAACATCCAGGAGGTCCCAGTCTGAGCAGAACCAGTCCCATAATGACACTGTGACCGTAGACCACATTTGTCTGATTCGTCTTTTTCTCCACCTTCTTGCCGTGGTGTGTGTTATCCTCATGCTTGTTGTCGTCATGGTGACGGTGATGCTTGTCGTCCTGCAGGACCAGAACGCCAAGGAGAAAGCTCTGCAGAGCATCTCGTCCATGTCGTCGGCTCAGATCGTCTCCGCCACCGCCATACACAGCAAACTGCTGCCCGGGATCGTACGGGCCAGTTTCCCCGGCAACACACAGGTAACACACACGCGCGCGCACACACACACACACTTTACATCCATGGTTTGGTTCAGTGTGTTCATCTAAGTGTGTGTTTTCTTTCAGCTGTGGCAGGGGATGATTCCTGGAGGCCAGTCCAGCTCCACCACAGAAGAGTAGGTCACACTTACCACAGGGTTTTTATGATGATGTGTGTATTTGAACATATACACGTTTTCATATATACACTCTATATATACTCTCTCTCTCTCTCTCTCTCTCTCTCTCTCTCTATCATCCATCCTTCCTTCCTTCCATCTATCCATCCATGATCCTTTCATCCATCCTTCCTTCCTTCCTTCCTCATCAATCCATCCTTCCTTCCATCCATCCTTCCTTCTTTTCTTCCTTCCACATCCATCTATCCATGATCCATCCATCCATTCATCCATCCTTCCTTCCTTCCTTCCTTCCCCATCCATCCATCCATCCATCCATCCATCCATCCTTCTTTCTTTCCTTCCTTCCTCATCCATCCATCCATCCATCTATCTATCCATCCACCCACCCTTCCTTCCTTCCATCATCCATCCATCCATCCATCATCCACCCACCCATCCTTCCTTCCTCCTTCCTTCATCCATCCATCCTTCCTTCCATCCACCCATCCTTCCAACCTTGCTTTCTTCCTTTCTCCTTCCTTCCTTCCTTCCTTCCATCCATCCATCCATCCATCCATCCATCCTTCCTTCTTTCCTTCCTTCCTCATCCATCCATCCATCCATCCATCCATGATCCTTTCATCCATCCATCCATCCATCATCCTTCCTTCCTTCCTTCCTTCCTTCCTCATCAATCTATCCTTCCATCCATCCATCCATCCATCCATCCATCCATCCCTCCTTCTTTCCTTCCTTCCACATCCATTCATCCATGATCCATCCATCCATCCATCCATCCATCCATCATTCATCCACCCACCCACCCACCCATCCTTCCTTCCTTCCCTCCTTCCTTCCTTCCTTCCTTCCTTCTTTCCCTCCTTCCATCCATCCATCCATCCTTCCTTCCATCCATCCTTCCATCTCTTCCATAGTGTCTTATTATTTTATCACTTATTCTTCAGTGTGAACTTGAAACCAGTCTGGGATCATTTAGCTTTTACTTTGTGTTACTACACATTTCAAGGCAGTAACAGCTACACTTTCATCCACCAAATCTGTGATATTATGTGGAAAAAAAGATTTGCTAAAGATAGAATTTAGAGCAGAGCCAACAACCTGGTCTTTGCAAAATAACAATGCTGGAACACAGACACGGGAGTGAAGTTCCAATTTGGTACTTTTGTTAGATGGTTGAACAATTGTTGTGGGTTTTTTTGGGGAAAAACTGAGTTTCTACTCGATGTGTGTGTGAACGCCAAGTGTAGTGTTTAGTATTTCCCTTCAATTCAACATGTTTTTTTAAGTCTCCTCTGTTTGTTTTTTGTTATAAAGCTGCAGTTACATCTTGGTGTTGCACACACGTCTGTTTTGTCTGATTTCAGTTTTTCTTCTTCGTTTCTTGTCGTGTGTTTCAAACAGAAATAGCTTTGAATGCTTTTATCCCTTTCTGGTTGATTTCATACAATTTGCAGAGTGTTATATTTGCTGAACATTTCTTTTTAAATGAACCCTCCGGCTTTTTCAGCACTAGTTGAAAGTCAGCTCTGTCTTGAATTAAGTTTGATACGTCTAAATCACTTCCACGGAAATTCAGCGCCTTGTGTCTCATTAGGAATGTTTTCATAAAAGCATTTTTGTCACATTTAACATGTTTATAAAACCACCAAAATTGAAATGATATCCTCAAATTTGCTCCCTGGCAGTGGGTTTGTGCATGGAAAGCACCTTTTTTTTTTTTTTTTTTTTTCAGAAATTCTGACAGATATTTAACATGTGATTGTTGCTGAGTGTCCTTTGGTATCATGGATATGACAGTTTTCCATTAAAAGTGATAACAGAAGTGTAATAGGTAGTTTTGATGCTATTATTTAAATTACTTAAATACTTAAATGTTTATAGTTATGAGAATATTTATTTCCTAGCTGCCTTTCTATTGCACTAGTGTGTTCCATATTGCTGCTGTAAACTGTTAAATTTCCCCATGGTGGGATCAATAAAGTCTTATCTTATCTTATTTTATCTTATCTTATCTTAAATGTCACTAATTAAACCACAAAAGTACTGATGAAAATGTACATACTTATATAAATTGCATACACAAATAAATAAATGAATAAAATAAAATAGTAGTTATTTATAAATAAATAATAAAAAATGCATATATACATATACTCACATAGACGTGTGTGTGTGTGTGTGTGTGTGTGTGTGTGTGTGTGTGTATATATATATATATAAAAAATATGGGATCAATAAAGTCTTATCTTGTCTTATCTTATGTTATCTTATCTTATCTTAAATGTCACAAATTAAACCACAGAAGTACTGATGAAAATGACGATGTTCATACTTATACAGATAACCATACACAAATAAATAAATGAATAAGATAAAAATAATAATTATTTATAAATAAATAATAAAAAAATACACATATATACATATACTCACATACACATATAAATATATACATATATATTGAAATAAATAAAATATGGGATCAATAAAATCTTAGCTTAGCTTATCTTAAATGTTACAAATTAAACCACAATAGCACTGATGAAAATGAAAATGTACATACTTATATACTTACATAAATAACATATACAAATAAGTAAATGAAGAAAATAAAATAATTATTAATAAGTAATAAAAAAAATACACAAACACACACACACACACACCCATATATATATATATATATACACACACACACACACACACACACATATAAATATATACATATATATTAAAATAAATAAAACAAAACTTATTAAAGGTGCGGAGGATGTGTTACAAAAGTAAAAAGATACATCTTAGTCTTGAAAGGAATAGTCCACGTTCCCGTCATGAAACTGTCAGATTGGTTGTTAGTTGTCCAAATATTTATTTATTTATTTATTTAGTTAGTCAGTTAGTTAGTTAGTCAGTCAGTTAGTTAGTTAGTCAGTTAGTTAGTTCATGGTTGTGTATTTCATCAGCAGACATTCAATAATCTTCAGGTGAACAAACATATATACACCCATTCTCGAAAAGGAGCAGGATGAAGAAAATCTTACATCTCCTGCCCCCTTCTAAATAATAATAGCTTTAATGGTTAGCTAAACAGAACTAGCTATAAAGTCATACTGTATAAAGTCAGACAAACCAAACAAAATACATCCAAAAAAAACCCAAAAATGAATACAAAACCAAGTGCAAAACTACATGTCCAGGAAGTACAAAACAAACAAAACAGGTAAATATAAACCTGACGAAATGATGCAAAACCATTATGATACCAGACCAAAATAAGTAAATAAATATGTCACCAGATGCAAAAACAAACATGAAGCAAAATGTAAAAACTTATGAGTGTTCATATAACCTCACTGTTCTGTCTTCTTTATTAACAGTAAATAGATACAACAGTGAATAAAGTCAGTGCAGCTCTTACTGAACGCAGACGTGTCCTTGACCTGTGTCCTCCTGCTACTGTTGGTACAAGACAGAGGATTATTTCAGGACAATGTCTGTGTCTGTCTCTAACGCTGTCTGTCTGTCTGTGTCTTTGTCCGTCTGTCTGTGTGTCTCAGTATCAAGCCGTTCTCTCAGCAGGCGTACTCTGTGCAGACAGCAGGAACCACCACAATCTCAGGTGAGAGCGGCCGCCGTACAATTATCTCTTTCTGTAAAGTGAACAAGTGGTTCTTTCTGCTGCCATTACGAACACTGGCTCTCTACAGGGTGGGAGCGGGTCACCGGTGGGTTTCAGTGTTGTTCTGTGTGGATACATGTGGGTCAGACTGAGCAAAAGTGGACATCAGGTTGTTCTGAAACTTTCTGTCAGTGTTGTTTATTATGAAAAATTAAATTCTCTCTATGTATGTTTCATTCAGATTCACAGGCAAAGCTCTTAATTCATGTTTCACAACGGTCGATCTGTTAAAGAAGAGCAATTTGGGTGTGATTTCACCTGTATTTTTGACAATTTCCTTCACTTTGATCAACCTGTGGACTTAGTTTAGGGGAAATTAGTTCCAAAATAATACATTTAGTCTGAAATTATGCTCTTCAGATTCTTTTTTTTTTTGTTTTTTTGTACTTTATTTTTTATTGTTTTAATATAACATACAAAACAAACAGAAACACAGTCACAGGTCACAGGTCCATTCAGACATTTACGTACTGTTTACTGTCCACAGATTGAATGAAAAGTCCCATTTTTTCCAGTGCTTTACACCCTTATGCTGTTGTAGGTGGAGATTGTATGTCATCATTTCCATTAAATGGATTTGGTTGACAATTTTTATCACCAAGGAAATTGAGGGAGGGTCCTTTTTAAGCCAGTGTGTGGTGATGGCAAGCAGTATTCTAAATAAATACAGGGTGGGGAAGCAAAATTTACAATATTTTGAGGCAGGGATTGAAAGACAGTGTATGACCAATTAGTTTATTGAAAGTCATGAGAATTTATTTGCCACAAGAAAATGTACATAATAGAAAATGTTTTTATTCTATGTGTCCTCCTTCTTTCTCAATAACTGCCTTCACACGCTTCCTGAAACTTGCGCAAGTGTTCCTCAAATATTGGGGTGACAACTTCTCCCATTCTTCTTTAATAGTATCTTTAAGAAAGTCCACATTGCTGTGTGATGTTCTATTGGTAGCATGTTCTAAAACGCCCCAAATAGCAGAATCCAGAGGGTTTAGATCTGGGCTAGAAGGCGGCCATTAACATAATTCCCAACTAGAAGCACTCGGAGAGCGCAGACCTCCGCCAAGGCTGATCAGTGGCCCCCCCTGTGGGCCCCCCCCCACGCCAAGGAGGTTATGTTTTTGCCAGGGTTTGTTTGTTTGCTTGTTTGTCTGTCTGTTTGTCTGTCCGTTAGTGTGCAACATAACTCAAAAAGTTATGGACAGATTTTGATGAAATTTTCAGGGTTTGTTGGAAATGGGCCCCCCCGTGGGCCCCCCCACCCCCGATCACCACCAAAATTTAATCATTTCTTCCTTATCCCATTTCCAACAAACCCTGAAAATTTCATCCAAATCTGTCCATAACTTTTTGAGTTATGTTGCACACTAACTGACAGACAAACAAACAAACAAACCCTGGCAAAAACATAACCTCCTTGGCGGAGGTAAAAATTGCTGAAGTTGGATTTGTTGCTGTTGTCTACAAGTGTTTTGGTGTTCTTGTGTAAGATTTTAACTTCAAATCATATTTTACTGCATTTCTAACGGTCTTGTTGTCTACCTCAAGTTCAGTTGCCATTTTTCTCATGGATTTGGTTGGATCCTTTAGGATTTTGGATTTGAGAGCTTTAATAAAAGCTTTGGTACGTTTTTTGTTGCTTCCTCCACTTCCAGACTTCCTCGTAATAGTTTTGCTCATAGTCATTCTCTTCTTTCCATTATAAACAGTCTTTATGGACACTCCAACTATTTTTGAAATCTCCTTTGGTGTGACGAGTGCATTCAGTAAATCACACACTCTTTGACGTTTGCTTTCCTGATTACTCATATGGGCAAACGTTTCTGAAAAGGTATGGATAATAGTGTTAGGTATGATTATGACATCAATATATGTCTGGTTTCAAAACAATTGACGTAGCGCCTGCTGAGAAAAAGCAACTAAATGTTCATTGTAAATTTTTGCTTCCCCACCCTGTATATTTGCTTCCCTTTCCTGTAATTCCTCTGGGGGAATGCTAAAAAACAAAGTAGCCAATGACATATCAAAATGAACACCAAAAACTGAATACATCAACTTAATCATCTCTCCCCAAAAGCCAACAATACCAGCACAGGACCAGAACACATGTGCTTGTGAACATTATGAAAGCTGAATTTATAATACATTATGCCTACACTTATAATACTTTATTAACCTTGGTTTAAGTTGTTGTACATGATCATACAGGGTGGGGAAGCAAAATTTACAATGAACGTTTAGTTGTTTTTTCTCAGCAGGCACTACGTCAATTGTTTTGAAACCAAACATATATTGATGTCATAATCATACCTAACACTATTATCCATACCTTTTCAGAAACTTTTGCCCATATGAGTAATCAGGAAAGCAAACGTCAAAGAGTGTGTGATTTGCTGAATGCACTCGTCACACCAAAGGAGATTTCAAAAAGAGTTGGAGTGTCCATAAAGACTGTTTATAATGGAAAGAAGAGAATGACTATGAGCAAAACTATTAGGAGAAAGTCTGGAAGATACTATTAAAGAAGAATGGGAGAAGTTGTCACCCGAATATTTGAGGAACACTTGCGCAAGTTTCAGGAAGCGTGTGACGGCAGTTATTGAGAAAGAAGGAGGACACATAGAATAAAAACATTTTCTATTATGTCAATTTTCTTGTGGCAAAAAATTCTCATGACTTTCAATAAACTAATTGGTCATACACTGTCTTTCAATCCCTGCCTCAAAATATTGTAAATTTTGCTTCCCCACCCTGTAAACTGTCGTAATGACTTTTATAATGCTTTATAAATGCATTATAATGTCTTATGAATGTGCGCTTAATGCATTAGAAACTAGACCTTCAAGTAAAGTGTTACCAAAATATTCTATGTCAACTTTTTGGACAACAGTATAGATCCTTCAAAGTCAGTTTAATAATGAAGTTAATCAATCAAACACAAAGAAAAATAAATAAATTCTCTTGCAACTAAATTAACAGTTGCTCAGTCCGCTCTTAAACGGTTGTAGTTTAGTCTAATCCACGTTCTTAAAGGCATTAGTGTAGTGTTTTCTTTACAGAAACGTGGAAAGGGGCCCACGTTTTCACCCCAGAGCTGTGACTGATTTAATCCGACCATGTGATCAGCTGAGCGTTGAGATTTTCTACCAAAGAAACTTTTCCGCAAATAAACAAGCAGCGCGTCATGTGACTCACCTGCACCGTTTGACATTTCACACAGCGGTTTTAATAATTTAGCAGAATCCCCGCGGCTTTGTCACAGTGGACAATGGCAGCCGTCTAAAACACAACAGAGCAGACTGAGGTGTGTGTAAATGATGTGCATGAGCTTTTAACGGTACTTTTTATAGTGTTTTCAACAGTTTTAAAGGTTTACTCTGAATTTATACACCTTCACCTCAGTCAGGAATGGACTGTGAGACCCAGTAATCGCCTAAATTTGACTAGTTTGCAGCAGAATAAAGCTAATATTATTACTCAGTAGGGATAGGAATTGATAAGAATTTAACAGTTTAGGTTCTATTGTTGATGCCACTAATTGATTTGATTTCTCATTGAGTCTCTTATCGATTCTCATTGGATTAGGGAACAAACTATAGCACAATTGGCTTTTTTTTAATCTTTTGATTGTTTAATCAGGGTTCATACAGGTGCTTGAAATCCTTGAAAATGCTTGAATTTCAATGTTGTGTTTTCAAGATCTAAAAAGTGCTTGAATTCTAGTTTCAGTGCTTGAACGTGCTTGCAATTCTAACTCTGTGATGTGATTGATTGATTGATTTTTAATATTAACTCTGCCAGGTTAGAAGGCAAGATAAAACTGCTTACAGAGAGGTAATATGTTTTGAAAAATACAACTTAATGTAAAAAAAAAAAAAAAAAAATTTGTCATGTAAAGAAGAGCAATTTGGGAACAATTTCACTTGTATTTTTGACGATTTCCTTCAGTTTGATCAACCAAACCAAACCAAATCAAATCAAATTAACACGTTCAATCTAAAATTATGCTGTTCTGATTCATTTTTAATGCAATTATTTTCAAGTATTATGAATTATTTAATGGGAATGGTGAATTTTAATGTAATGGTAAATTTCAGTGTTGTGTTTTCAAGGTCTGAGAAGTGCTTGAATTCTAGTTTCAGTGCTTGAAAGTGCTTGCAATTCTAACTCTGGGTTGTGATTTATTTATTTATTTTGAATATGAACTCTGCCAGTTTAGAAGGCAAGCTAAAGCTGCTTACAGAGTTGATACGTTTTGAAAAATAAACATTTTATATTATTTGCCGCGTAAAGAAGAGCAATTTGGGAACAGTTTCACCTGTATTTTTGACAATTTCCGTCACTTTGATCAACCTGTGGACTGTGTTTAATGGGAATTAGTTCCAGAATAGTACATTTAGTCTGAAATTATGCTTTTCAGATTCATTTTTAATGCAGTTCGTAAAGTTAAATGATAGAAATGAGTATATATGAGTAAGAACACTGTTGGAATAATTGAATTTTCAGACACGTTCTTCTTTTTGTTCCTATTTATACACATCAGTATCACCATTGACCTGGTTCAGTGATTACATACTGAGTCCCAGATCCACTTTATCTATCAATAATAAACAGGGTTCATACAGGTGCTTGAAATCCTTGAAAATGCTTGAATTTCAATGTTGTGTTTTCAAGGTCTGAAAAGGGCTTGAATTCTAGTTTCAGTGCTTGAAAGTGCTTGCAATTCTAACTCTGTGATTTATTTATTTATTTATTGATTTATTTATTTATTTTTAATATTAACTCTACCAGGTTAGAAGGCAAGATAAAATTGCTTACAGAGGTAATATGTTTTGAAAAATACAACTTAATGTAAAAAAAAAAAAAAAATTGTCATGTAAAGAAGAGCAATTTGGGAACAATTTCACTTGTATTTTTGACGATTTCCTTCAGTTTGATCAACCAAACCAAATCAAATCAAATCAAATTAACATGTTCAATCTGAAATTATGCTGTTCTGATTCATTTTTAATGCAATTATTTTCAAGTATTATGAATTATTTAATGGGAATGGTGAATTTTAATGTAATGGTGAATTTTAATGTTGTGTTTTCAAGGTCTGAGAAGTGCTTGAATTCTAGTTTCAGTGCTTGAAAGTGCTTGCAATTCTAACTCTGGGTTGTGATTTATTTATTTATTTTGAATATGAACTCTGCCAGTTTAGAAGGCAAGCTAAAGCTGCTTACAGAGTTGATACGTTTTGAAAAATAACATTTTATATTATTTGCCGCGTAAAGAAGAGCAATTTGGGAACAGTTTCACCTGTATTTTTGACAATTTCCGTCACTTTGATCAACCTGTGGACTGTGTTTAATGGGAATTAGTTCCAGAATAGTACATTTAGTCTGAAATTATGCTTTTCAGATTCATTTTTAATGCAGTTCGTAAAGTTAAATGATAGAAATGAGTATATATGAGTAAGAACACTGTTGGAATAATTGAATTTTCAGACACGTTCTTCTTTTTGTTCCTATTTATACACATCAGTATCACCATTGACCTGGTTCAGTGATTACATACTGAGTCCCAGATCCACTTTATCTATCAATAATAAACAGGTTCATACAGGTGCTTGAAATCCTTGAAAATGCTTGAATTTCAATGTTGTGTTTTCAAGGTCTGAAAAGGGCTTGAATTCTAGTTTCAGTGCTTGCAATTCTAACTCTGTGATGTGATTTATTTATTTATTTTTAATATTAACCCTGCCAGGTTAGAAGGCAAGATAAAACTGCTTACAGAGAGGTAATATGTTTTGAAAAATACAACTTAATGTAAAAAAAAAAAAAAACATTCTGTTTTGAATGTCTGGGGTCACCAGAAATTTGTGACGTTAAAATGGGGTCACGAGACAAAAAAGGTTGGAAACCACTGAGTTAATCCTTTCATCCACGAATTATGAGAACCTTAGTCAAGATTTTTTTCTTCAGTGTTTAGCCATGAAAAAAACAATGCGATCGAGTTTTTTTTTTTTTTTCTATGGAGTTACAAAAATATCCATGCATTTAATTTTTGAAGTAAAGAAACGTGTTTAAAACCCAATATCAGAAAGTGACATGAAAACAATGAAATAAAAACATTTTTAATGCTGCTAATCTGATGTCTTCTCACATTTGAACATATTCTAATGCTAGTAATTACTCACTTCACAGAGATAATATGCAAAAAAAAACCCTTCTTGTCTAACAAATAACAATTGATGTACACTCAAACAT
This sequence comes from Sphaeramia orbicularis, assembly GCF_902148855.1. NCBI lineage: Eukaryota > Metazoa > Chordata > Actinopteri > Kurtiformes > Apogonidae > Sphaeramia > Sphaeramia orbicularis. Next base: position 10,582,860 of record NC_043962.1, on the reverse strand, counting down.
GTTAGTGCAGATCAGGTTTATCAAGAACAGTAAAGTTACAGTAATGATCTGAATTACAGTGTATGGGATGGTGCATACAGGGTGGGGAAGCAAAATTTACAATGAACCTTTAGTTGTTTTTTCTCAGCAGGCACTACGTCAGTTGTTTTGAAACCAAACATATATTGATGTCATAATCATACCTAACACTATTATCCATACCTTTTCAGAAACTTTTGCCCATATGAGTAATCAGGAAAGCAAACGTCAAAGAGTGTGTGATTTGCTGAATGCACTCGTCACACCAAAGGAGATTTCAAAAATAGTTGGAGTGTCCATAAAGACTGTTTATAATGGAAAGAAGAGAATGACTATGAGCAAAACTATTACCAGAAAGTCTGGAAGTGGAGGAAGCAACAAAAAACGTACCAAAGCTTTTATTAAAGCTCTCAAATCCAAAATCCTAAAGGATCCAAACAAATCCATCCAGATACCAGGTACTGCCATGGCTTAAAGCAAACAACCCAGATGGAAATTATGTATGGACACAGGATGGTGCTCCAGCCCACACAGCTAGAAAAATACAAGATTTCTGCAAATCCAACTTTAGCAATTTTTGGAAATCATGTTTATGGCCGCCTTCTAGCCCAGATCTAAACCCTCTGGATTCTGCTATTTGGGGCGTTTTAGAACATGCTACCAATAGAACATCACACAGCAATGTCGACTTTCTTAAAGATACTATTAAAGAAGAATGGGAGAAGTTGTCACCCCAATATTTGAGGAACACTTGCGCAAGTTTCAGGAAGCGTGTGAAGGCAGTTATTGAGAAAGAAGGAGGACACATAGAACAAAAACATTTTCTATTATGTACATTTTCTTGTGGCAAATACACTGAACAAAAATATAAACGCACCACTTTTGTTTTTGCTCCCATTTTTCATGAGCTGAACTCAAAGATCTAAAACTTTTTCTATGTACACAAAAGGCCTATTTCTCTCAAATGTTGTTCATAAATTTGTCTAAATCTGTGTTAGTGAGCACTTCTCCTTTGTCCTTTGCTGAGATAATCCATCCACCTCACAGGTGTGGCATATCAAGATGCTGATTAGACAGCAGGATTATTGCACAGGTGTGACTTAGGCTGGCCACAGTAAAAGGCCACTCTAAAATGTGCACTTTTACTGTATTGGGTGGTCCAGGGGGGTCAGAAAACCAGTCAGTATTTGGTGTGACCACCATTTTCCTCGCACGGTCTTCTTCATGAATTCTGTGAAACAGCTTTGGAGATGGTTTATGGTAGAGAAATGAACATTCAATTCACAGGCAAAAGCTCTGGTGGAGATTCCTGAAGTCAGCATGACCAGTGCATATTCCCTCAAAACTTGTGACATCTGTGGTATTGTGCTGTGTGATAAAACTGCACATTTTGGAGTGGCCTTTTATTGTGGCCAGCCTAAGGCACACCTGTGCAAAAATCCTGCTGTCTAATCAGCATCTTGATATGCCACACCTGTGAGGTGGATGGATTATCTCAGCAAAGGAGAAGTGTTCACTAACACAAATTTAGACAGACTTGTGAACAATATTTGAGAGAAATAATGAGAGAAAGATTCTGTTGGGTTTCTGTAAATTGACTTAGAGTCTGGTTTTGACCAACTCTATATATAAAATGTCAAGACATAACTTTTTTTTGTGATCTGGCGCTATATAAATAAAATTTTGATTGATTGAGTGATTTAATTGGTTTTCCCCTGTAAGTCGCTTTGGAAAAAAGCGTCTGCCAAATGCATAAGGAAATAGAAATAGAAATAGAAATAAACCTTGTGTGTACACAGAAAAAGTTTTAGATCTTTGAGTTCAGCTCATGAAAAATGGGAGCAAAAACAAAAGTGTGGCATTTATATTTTTGTTCAGTGTAAATTCTCATGACTTTCAATAAACTAATTCGTCATACACTGTCTTTCAATCCCTGCCTCAAAATATTGTAAATTTTGCTTCCCCACCCTGTAAGTGTCCACTGTGTTGGCTGATATGGAACTAAAACAGCAAAACCCATGAATATACAAGAGAACAGCTGGAGAAGAACTGTCCACTGGAGTGACCACTATGCATGAAAGGGTTAATGACATGATTTAATGATGACAGTGGTGAGGTGAGGGTTAAATGTGTGTGTGTGTGTGTGTGTGTGTGTGTGTGTGTGTGTGTGTGTGTGTGTGTGTGTCGTCCAGCCTACGAGCCTCCCAGTGCAGCCCAAACACACCGAGAGCCAGCGTGGCAGGGCCGCTCCATCAGCACCACCAAACTACGACTGGTGGAGTTTTCATCTTTCCTGGAGACGCCGAGCGAACAGGACACAGTGAGTCACACACACATACACACACACACACACACACACAATAAGCGCTGGGTATTGTCCTATAAACAGAGATGACAGATAACCCCGCCGTGGAGAGCAGCCTTAAACCTCTTTGTGTGCCTCTTCGTATGAATAACCTTTGTAAAGCTCTATCTGTGCGTCTGTTCGCTCTATCCGTCATCCTGACACGCCGCCGCTTCGCTGTCATTTCTCTGCTCCGAGCTCACAGACAGCTGGCATTCATCTTGTTGCTTTTTGTTTGGACAGTAAAAAAAAACAAAAAAAAAAAAAAAAACGAGGCCTCATATTGTTCTGCAGACAGTACTGTAAATGTAAATAATTACAGTAGATTTCATTTAATGTGTGAAATATGTATACGCAATAATGTTATTTATAGATTTATCTGACAAAGTTTTTTCTTTGCTTAATTTCTCAATGAAAATATAAAGCAATTAAACCTGTAACTGGGCTTTACTTTTGTAGTTTAGACCTTTATTCCCATTATTCACAAGAGGATTTTCCATACATTAAATTAAAAGTATGACATGTAACAATTCACATTTATAATAACTAAATAAGACCAGGTCTGTGTTGCATATTTTATTGACTTTTGTACCTACATTACATCAAACACGGTTCAAATTAAGAGAAATTCATCATTTTAGCAAATTTAATGAATATGTTTAAAGGATAAAAGTCGTACAGGACCAAAATTAACAGTAATACAGCAATAACATAGTCCTGACGTTACTGTAAATGTCAATAATTACAATAGATTTCACTGAATGTGTCGTTGGTTTATCCGATAAATGTCATTTAAAAAAAGTAGACGTTTGTTCTCCGCTTAATTTCTCTATAAAAATAAAAAGCAGTTACAGTTATAACTGGGCTTTATTTGTGTAGTTTTGGCTTTCATTCCCATTAGTCATGAAAGAATAGAATAGAATAGAATAGAATAGAATAGAATAGAATAGAATAGAATAGAATAGAATAGAATAGAATAGAATAGTTGTGACCAGATAGAATAGAATTGAATTGTCATGATAGAATAGAATAGAAATAGAATAGAATAGAATTGTCATAATAGAATAGAAATAGAATAGTCATGATAGAACAGAATAGAATACAATAGAATAGTCATGAACAGATAGAATAGAATAGAGTAGAATTGTCATGATAGAATAGAATAGAATTGTCATGATAGAATAGAATTGTCATAATAGAATAGAATTGTCATGATAGAATAGAATAGAATAGAATTGTCATGATAGAATAGAATAGAATTGTCATGAAAGAATAGAATAAAATAGAATTGAATTGAATTGTCATGATAGAATAGAGTAGAATTGTCATGATAGAATATAATAGAATAGAATAGAATAGAATAGAATAGAATAGAATAGAATAGAATAGAATAGAATAGAATAGTCATGATAGAATAGAATAGAATAGAATAGTCAGGAAAGAATAGAATAGAATAGAATAGGTCATAATAGAATAGCATAGAATAGAATTGTCATGATAGAATAGATTTGAATTGAATTGTCATGATAGAATAGAATAGAATAGAATAGTCATGATAGAATAGAATAGAATAGAATAGAATAGTCAGGAAAGAATAGAATAGAATAGAATAGAATAGAATAGAATAGAATAGAATAGGTCATAATAGAATAGAATAGAATTGTCATGATAGAATAGAATTGAATTGAATTGTCATGATAGAATAGAATAGAATAGAATAGTCATAATAGAATAGAAAAGAATAGAATTGTCATGATAGAATAGAATAGTCATAATAGAATAGAATAGAATAGAATAGAATTGTCATGATAGAATAGAATAGAATAGAATAGAATAGAATAGTCAGGAAAGAATAGAATAGAATAGAATAGAATAGGTCATAATAGAATAGAATAGAATAGAATTGTCATGATAGAATAGAATAGAATAGAATTGTCATGATAGAATAGAATAGAATTGTCATGATAGAATAGAATAGAATAGAATAGTCATGATAGAATAGAATAGAATAGAATAGTCAGGAAAGAATAGAATAGAATAGAATAGAATAGAATAGGTCATAATAGAATAGAATTGAATTGAATTGTCATGATAGAATAGAATAGAATAGTCATAATAGAATAGAAAAGAATAGAATTGTCATGATAGAATAGAATAGAATAGTCATAATAGAATAGAATAGAATAGAATAGAATAGAATTGTCATGATAGAATAGAATAGAATAGAATAGAATTGTCATGATAGAATAGAATAGAATAGAATAGAATAGAATAGAATAGAATAGAATAGTCAGGAAAGGATTTTCCATGCATTAAAGGTATAATATGTAACAATTCACACTTAAACTATCCAAATAAGTTTAGGTTTATATTCCATATGTTGTTGACTTGTCCGCCGACATTACATTTAAAACAATGTTCAAATTAAGAGAAATTCATCATTTTAGTAAATTTCATAAACATTTTTACATTTTTTTGCATTTCACAAATTCATCCCACGGGCCGGATTTGGCCCCCGGGTCACATGTCTGACACCTGTGATCTATAGAGACATCCCATTAGATATGGCAGTGGTAAATGAGTGCATGTTACACAGATGTACAGGTGACAGTTTCACCACTCTGTGTCGCTGTTGTTCTTACAGCAGCTCTAGTTTCAACATTATCACTGTGTCCTTTGTCCCAGTTATGGACCTTTTGGTTGCTGTTTGGTGATGAACTATTTTAAGCTACTTTAGCCGGTAGCCTCTTCCCTATTGGACACCAAAGTGTCCGTAGAAGAATAACACATAACACAGTAAGAAAGCAATGTTAAAGATAAAGATCGTTTTATTTGCCATTTGTACACATTCAGGTACATAGGAATTATTATGCAGAGGTCTCTCAGAGTGTAAATATAAAAGATTAACCCATAAAGACCCAAACCACCATTGGCAACCAAAACCATCTCCTGATCTAAAATGTTTAATAAATCTTAGAACCACTAATCCTATCGATACATGTAAATAATTGGTGTAAAATACAGTTTAACCTCAATTATTCATAGAATGAAATGTATAAAAACTTGTAAAATGAGAATAAAATGAGCAAAGTACTTAAAAATAAGGAAAAAAATGAACCAAAAGCCTTTAAATATGGCATAAAAATTAACAAATAAAGAGTCTAAAGAGAGGATTAAAGGAGTAAAATACTTGGAAAAATGAGGAGTGATTAATTGATTCACCAGTAAAACCCGTGGAGTTGGATCAATGACAGTGGATGGACACACTGGGTTTATGTTTAATTAATGATGGATTTGCTGAAAAACTCACTTTTCTTTCAGTTTTCTCTGTTTTGATATAATAACCTTTTTATCAACTTTTTTTTTTTTTTTTTTTTTACAAACATCTAAATTAAATATGAGTCTTTATGGGTTAAAATATACAATTAAAATAGAAGTCAGAGATAAAACCAGTATGAAAGTATAATAAAAGTACAAAAGCTGTAAAAAAATAAATAAATAAATAAAAAAAAATGAATAAATAACACAAAAAAAACAATTAACCTCCTGAGACCCAGTAAATAATCATTTTGGCCATTTTACATTAAATAATTGCCTTAATTGGAAACAGCATGAAGCAAGACTTTTTACACATACATTTAAAAAAAAAAAAAAAATTCATATCATGTCCTTTTCGGTTGATATTTTTAAATTTTTAATTTTAAAGTAAAGCTGTGAAACTCTTGTCCACTACAGAGGACAAAAATGGACTTCTGGGTCTCCAGAGGTTAAAAGACATTAGCACAATGACTTGTAATAAATATCTAAAAATAAACAAACTGAGTTGCTATGTTGCATTCAGTGTCACTGTATGATACACACTTACATACATGTGCAGCAGGAATGAATGTTCAGAACCGAGTGTGATTTCTATTAAGACAGTATTTTCTACCCACCGCTGTGTTTTCTGCGTCTCCTTAGTTTAGAGCTTTAATGTAAAAGTCCCTTCCTGTGTGTTATGTCCATTATGCATAAAGCTGTGAACTAAACATGACCAGTTTAACGATGGTGGCCTTGCTTCGTATCCACGGCGACCAGGTGTCCCACTTTTGTGTGGGACCGCACGGCATTTTTATCCCTTATCCCCGTGTCCCACATACAGAGACACTGTCCTACATTTGGATTGTTGGGGGAATAAATGAGTTCCAGCAGACACTGGTCAGGGTTTTCCATGAAAATACATTGTACATGTACGTGCGCACACACACACACACACACACACACACATATATATATATATATATTAGGCCTGTAACGGTACACAAAATTTTCGGTTCAGTACAATTTCAGTTTTCAAAGCCACTGTTCTTTTTTTTTTTTTTTGGTTCGGTACGTGAAAAAAGAAAACCACTCAAAATATCTTTAATGCATTTATGAATTTTTGAACATTTTCCCCCCAATTTTTGGACACAATAGGATATTGAAAAACAGGAATAATATAATTGTGCTGCTATAAATTAAATAGAAAATAAAATAAATTCTTAATATTACTAAATGTATTTTAAACATTAGTATTGCACTTTTCCCTGACAGGTAGTTTTGAACAAACAACACAAATCTAATCACAGTTCTGTCAGTTCACATTCTGCATAAAAATATCAACAAAAAAATTCCATAAGTGCAGCATTAACAAGAGGACAAACTGGTATTCTGTTTTAACAAACTGAAGAGCAACATTGACAACAAACTGAACCAAATTATTTATTTTAGGACAGAGAACAAACTGTTTAGACCACTTTGTGTACTTGTGTGTGTGTGTGTATGTGTGTGTAAGTGTGTGTGTGCGTGCAGGGTGCAATTTTTTGTGGGGGATAATAATAATAATAATAATAATAATAATAATAATAATAATAATTAACTTTATTTGTATAGCACCTTTCATACAGAAATTGTAGCCCAAAGTGCTTCACATTGATTGAAAAAATACAATATTAAAATACATTAAGATCTGATTATACATCAAGAAATAAAATGAAATTTGAGAGAAATACAATAAAATAAAAATAAAAACAGCGCACATTAAAATATTTGATTATACATAGAATTTTTGAGTGCAAGAAATAAAATGAAATTTGAAATACAATAAAATAAAAAATAAAAACAGAAATACAAAAGAATAAAATAAAATAAAAACAGCGCACATTCCTGGTTCCTGAATTGTGACCCCATTTTTATCTCCTTTCAAAGGCTGATGAGAATAAAAATGTTTTTAATTTGGTTTTAAATATATTCAGTGAACTGGCTTCTCTAATGTCTTTTGGAATTGTATTCCATAACTTTGGTGCATAGTTAGTAAAGGCTGCATCCCCCATTTTCTTTGTAATATTTCTGGGAGTCGCTAGTAACCCTGCGTTTGATGACCTCAGTGTTCTAGTTTGTACATAATTGATCAGTGAGTTTGCAATGTAACTTGGTCCGGTTCCATTTAGAGCTTTATACGTGAGGAGTAGTATCTTAAAATCAATTCTGTAGGTTACCGGTAGCCAGTGCAGGGAAACCAACACTGGAGTAATGTGCTCTCTCTTCTTGGTTTTGGGATGGTTTTGTTTGTTTTTTTTTGGCCGGGGGGGGGGGGGGGGGGGGGGGTGTTGTGGTCCATAACTAATGTAACTAATGCTGGCATGAAACAAAAGTTATATTATATTATATTATATTATATTATATACTTTCAACGTCCAACTCCGGGTTTTATTCCTCTATTATACAGCGTGCGTCACAGACAGACAGACAGACAGACAGAGCTAGTGTAAGTGTTTTAGAACTACCGTAGTTCCTAGGGGCCAAACAACGTCCGTCTTATAAACGTCTCTTTCCTCGTTGTTGTCTTTCACCTGAACCTGAACTGATCCAAACTGGACTGGACTGATGGTGGAGGGTCTGCAGTCTCTTTCTTCCAGGTTCACATCATATTTGTTGTTTTTTTTTAACCTTATATCAGCTGCTATTTCATATTTCGGGTCAATGTGCACATCCTTCAGTATGTCCGTGTGGAACTTGCGCGGATTTAAAGTTCCGCATCAAACAACGTCTTTAGTTACTTTTTCTTTTTCTAATCATACTGTACCATTTCAGTACAGCTGTGTACCGAACCGAACAGGTGTGTACCATTACAGGCATATATATATATATATATATATATATATATATATATATATATATATATATATATATATATATATATATGCAAATGATCTAAATTATTACAAAAATCAATACATGGAATTTGCAAATATGTGAAAAAAAAAATGAAACAAACAACATTTTAATTGTAAACTATAATACAGTTTATTTACAAATAGAACCTAGTGGTACTCCCCACCAATATATGGTACAGTGAAATGGACTGAAACTGACAATAGTTACTCAAGGTATGTAAGACTGAAAATGTAAAATTATGACAAATTATGGAATTATGGATCATTTGCATTAAACATGGTATAAAAATAACATTATAGCAGCAGGATTCCATTCTAGGCCGGCCTAGAATAGAATTCCATTCTGGGCCGGCCCGATTCAGAATCGGGCCAGATTCTGTTTTGGGCCTCGACATATATATATATATATATATATATATATATATATATATATATATATATATATGTATACACACACACACCACTGACTTTGGGGCGGAAGGTTGCCGGTTCGAATCCCGGCAGGAGCGAAGCATGGATCCAGGTGGGCCTTTGTACCATGGCAACAATCTAAGGAAACTCTGGAATGAGCTTCTGAGAGCGTGGAATGACATTGGGGTTGAAACTCTCAGAAAATACATCCACACAGTGCCAGGCAGATGCACTGCTGTGACTGCTGCCAAGGGGGGGGGGGGCACACTAAATATTACAGTTAAATGTAAAAAAAAAAGGACTGGACTGATGAATTTGTGCGTGAAATATTCTCAGTACCTTTACCTTTAACTTTAGCAACGGCAAAAAAGTGACATTCAGGCTCTGGGAACAAATAAACCACCAGTTTCTTAAGATTTGACAAATGTTCTAATATTTTTGCACACCTCTGTATGTTCAGTTAATGATAGATTTGACTGAAAAAGTCACTTTTTCTTCAGTTTTCTCTGTTTCCGATAGAATAACCCTCAACTGTAATCTGAGCTTTTATTAATATTTACAGGATCAGTGAATTAAATACATGAAAATACATGATTTTTACTGAAACAATGCAAAACCCAGAGGATAATATTATAATAAATGATGATAAATCACTTCAGAAAGGTTAAATTTAGAGGGGTACTGCCACAAAAGTAACATTTGGTCTTTACTGGTTAAGTATAGTTTTACATTTTAACTGCCTGTTTTAAGAGAAATAATAATGTTCCGAATCAAGGTTCTTTTATTTAGTTAAATTTTTGTTAATTTTCTTAATAATATCAGTTTAGTGCCATTTTGTTAATGTCCTTAAACCTTTTGAAACAGGGCTCTTTAGTTCATTTTGTTCATTTCGTGCCTGTTTTGTTCATTTGAGTGATTTTTTTTCAGCCCATGTTAGAAAAGCCAGCAAATTTTAATTAAAAATGAGCCAAATATGTGCAGTGAGTTCTTATTCAACTCGATTATTGTTTCTATTTTCAGTTGCAGCTGCAGTAGTATGAACCAGATCTGTGCAGTGTAAATGTACTTACATGTTTGATCTGTGACAGTGGACATGTCTGAGTCTGCGTCGCATTATCCCACACAAACACTCGACAGTTTGTTTGGATCGGCTCTGCACTGCTCTGAGCTTCAGCCGTCTGCCTCTATCTGCATCGTTTCCGGTCTCATCCCTTTTCCTTCTTTTTTCTCATCTTGTTTCTTCTTTCGTCTCATCCTGTTTTTCTTTCTTCTCATCCTGTTTTTCTTTCTTCTCATCCTGTTTTTCTTTCTTCTCATCCTGTTTCTTCTTTCGTCTCATCCTGTTTTTCTTTCTTCTCATCTTCTCATCCTGTTTTCTTTCTTCTCATCCTGTTTTCTTTCTTCTCATCCTGTTCCTTCTTTCGTCTCATCCTGTTTTTCTTTCTTCTCATCCTGTTTTCTTTCTTCTCATCCTGTTTTTCTTTCTTCTCATCCTGTTTCTTCTTTTGTCTCATCCTGTTTCTTCTTTCGTCTCATCCTGTTTTTTCTTTCTTCTCATCCTGTTTTTCTTTCGTCTCATCCTGTTTTTTCTTTCTTCTCATCCTGTTTTTCTTTCGTCTCATCCTGTTTCTTCTTTCGTCTCATCCTGTTTTTCTTTCGTCTCATCCTGTTCCTTCTTTCTTCTCATCCTGTTTCTTCTTTTTTCTCATCCTGTTTCTTCTTTCGTCTCATCCTGTTTCTTTTTTCGTCTCATCCTGTTTCTTCTTTTTTCTCACCCTGTTCCTTCTTTCGTCTCATCCTGTTTTTTCTTTCATTTCATCCTGTTTCTTCTTTTTTCTCATCTTGTTTCTTCTTTCTTCTCATCCTGTTTCGTCTTTCATCTTATCCTGTCTTTTCTTTCGTCTCATCCTGTTCCCTCTTTCGTCTCATCCTGTTTCTTCTTTTTTCTCATCCTGTTTCTTCTTTCGTCTCATCCTGTTTTTTCTTTCTTCTCATCCTGTTTTTCTTTCTTCTCATCCTGTTCCTTCTTTCGTCTCATCCTGTTTTTCTTTCTTCTCATCCTGTTTTTCTTTCTTCTCATCCTGTTTCTTCTTTTGTCTCATCCTGTTTCTTCTTTCGTCTCATCCTGTTTTTTCTTTCTTCTCATCCTGTTTTTCTTTCGTCTCATCCTGTTTTTTCTTTCTTCTCATCCTGTTTTTCTTTCGTCTCATCCTGTTTCTTCTTTCGTCTCATCCTGTTTTTCTTTCGTCTCATCCTGTTCCTTCTTTCTTCTCATCCTGTTTCTTCTTTCGTCTCATCCTGTTTTTCTTTCGTCTCATCCTGTTTCTTCTTTTTTCTCATCCTGTTTCTTCTTTCGTCTCATCCTGTTTCTTTTTTCGTCTCATCCTGTTTCTTCTTTTTTCTCACCCTGTTCCTTCTTTCGTCTCATCCTGTTTTTTCTTTCATTTCATCCTGTTTCTTCTTTTTTCTCATCTTGTTTCTTCTTTCTTCTCATCCTGTTTCGTCTTTCATCTTATCCTGTCTTTTCTTTCGTCTCATCCTGTTCCCTCTTTCGTCTCATCCTGTTTCTTCTTTTTTCTCATCCTTTTTCTTCTTTCGTCTTATCCTGTTCCTTCTTTCTTCTCATCCTGTTTCTTCTTTCGTCTCATCCTGTTTCTTCTTTCTTCTCATCCTGTTCCTTCTTTCTTCTCATCCTGTTCCTTCTTTCTTCTCATCCTGTTTCTTCTTTCTTCTCATCCTGTTCCTTCTTTCTTCTCATCCTGTTCCTTCTTTCTTCTCATCCTGTTTCTTCTTTCTTCTCATCCTGTTCCTTCTTTCTTCTCATCCTGTTTCCTTCTTTCTTCTCATCCTGTTCCTTCTTTCTTCTCATCCTGTTTCTTCTTTGGTTTCATCCTGTTTCTTCCTTCTTCTCATCCTGTTCCTTCTTTCTTCTCATCCTGTTTCTTCTTTCTTCTCATCCTGTTCCTTCTTTCGTCTCATCCTGTTTTTCTTTCTTCTCATCCTGTTTTTCTTTCGTCTCATCCTGTTTCTTCTTTTGTCTCATCCTGTTTTTTCTTTCTTCTCATCCTGTTTTTCTTTCGTCTCATCCTGTTTCTTCTTTCGTCTCATCCTGTTTTTTCTTTCGTCTCATCCTGTTTTTCTTTCGTCTCATCCTGTTTCTTCTTTCGTCTCATCCTGTTTTTCTTTCGTCTCATCCTATTCCTTCTTTCTTCTCATCCTGTTTCTTCTTTCGTCTCATCCTGTTTCTTCTTTTTTCTCATCCTGTTTCTTCTTTCGTCTCATCCTGTTTCTTTTTTCGTCTCATCCTGTTTCTTCTTTTTTCTCACCCTGTTCCTTCTTTCGTCTCATCCTGTTTTTTCTTTCATTTCATCCTGTTTCTTCTTTCTTCTCATCTTGTTTCTTCTTTCTTCTCATCCTGTTTAGTCTTTCATCTCATCCTGTCTTTTCTTTCGTCTCATCCTGTTCCTTCTTTCTTCTCATCCTGTTTCCTTCTTTCTTCTCATCCTGTTCCTTCTTTCTTCTCATCCTGTTTCTTCTTTGGTCTCATCCTGTTTCTTCTTTCTTCTCATCCTGTTCCTTCTTTCTTCTCATCCTGTTTCTTCTTTCGTCTCATCCTGTTCCTTCTTTCTTCTCATCCTGTTTCTTCTTTCGTCTCATCCTGTTCCTTCTTTCTTCTCATCCTGTTTCTTCTTTCTTCTCATCCTGTTTCTTCTTTGGTCTCATCCTGTTTCTTCTTTCTTCTCATCCTGTTTCTTCTTTCTTCTCATCCTGTTCCTTCTTTCGTCTCATCCTGTTTCTTCTTTCGTCTCATCCTGTTTCTTCTTTCGTCTCATCCTGTTCCTTCTTTCGTCTCCAGTACAACAAGCACCTGTTTGTCCACATCAGCCAGAACAGCCCGAGCTACAGCGACCCTCTGTTGGAGTGTGTGGACATCAGGCAGATCTACGACAAGTTCCCTGAGAAGAAAGGAGGCCTCAAGGAGCTGTTTGGAAAAGGCCCGCAGAACGCCTTCTACCTGATCAAGTTCTGGGTAAGTACACAAGAACCCAGGAACTTTTATTACCAGGAACAAGATTACCTGGGTAAAAACAAATCCTGGTAGCGTTTGTCATTTGCATTTCCACCTCAAAGTTCCTGAAGATTTGTTTAAATGAGGCGAGGTTGTTTGGCGTTGTCTCACTGAATTTCTTTTGAATGTATTCGTGAAATAAGTTCGACAGGGTCCAGGCTGTTTGAGCGTATTTACTGAATACGCTCTAGATGGACAGATGGATGCAACGCACTTGTAGGAGCTCAGGGGAGCGTATTCATTTGGAAAACTGAAGTAAAAAAAAAAGATCTTATTGAGCAAATATGTTCAGTGACATCCAGGCTTATTACCCACATGGATTATTGTAATGCATAATAATAGTATAACAGCATATATGTTAATATTTGCTATTATACTATTATTATACATTGCAATAATTTGTATGTATGTATGTTATTACTATGCCGAATGAAGACTGTCTTTTACGATGGTTTTTACTATTTCTATTTCTATCTGTTATCTATTTCTGTTTACTTTTTTTTCGTCTTGTATTATTTCTTCATTTGTGTACATTTGGGGTTGGAACTTCAATTTCCTGAGGGCTCTGGCCAAGGGATCAATAAATTTGATGTAATCTAATTTAATTTAATCTAACATTATACTCTAATCTTATCTAATCTATTTTAATGTAATCTATTATAATGTTATCTGTTATAAACAAATCTAATCTATTGTAAAATAATCTAATCTGTTTAATCTAATGTAATCTATTAGAATGTTATCTATTTTAAACTAATCTAATTTATTATAATCTAATCTATTATTATCAAATCTAATCAATTTTAATCTAATCTATTATAATTTTATCTATTCTAAACTAATCTAATTTATTATCATCTAATCTATTTAATCTAATCTAATGTATTATAATGTTATGTATTCTAAACTAATCTAATTTATTATAGTCGAATCTATTATAATCAAATCTAATCTATTTTCATCTAATCTAATCTAATCTATTATAATGTTGTCTATTTTAAACTAATCTAGTTTATTATAATCAAATCTATTGTAATCAAATCTAATCTATTTTAATCTAATCTAATCTATCATAATGTTGTCTATTTTAAACTAATCTAATTTATTATAATCTAATCTAATTTATTTTAATCTAATCTATTATAATGTTATCTATTTTAAACTAATCTAATCTATTATAATCAAATCTAATTTATTTTAATCTAATCTATTATAATCTCATCTATTATAAACTAATTTAATCTAATCAAATCTGTTGTAATCTAATTTAATCTACAAAAATATAAAATAACAGCGTATTCTTTAAATGGACCTCATCGTCGTCCACGTCTCGTAGCTTCTCTTCTTTTGCTCCATTTTCCAAATGATCAAAAAAACAAACAGTCATTTTTGTAGAAATAGAATAAACAGGTTCGCAGCCGCACGCTGACTATAGTGGGTGAATATAAATGTGGAATGACGAAAGTATGTTCCGCCAATCAGCGCTCTTCAACACACAGCCCCGCCCCCGAGAATTCCAGGGAATCTGAAAAGTCCCACCCCCTACCGGGAACCTTTTTCAGTGGAAACGCGCTGAAGTTTTTCAAAATTCCTGGTAAAGTAACAGTTCCTTCAGTGGAAAAGGAGCTAAACATGTACGTCTGATTATTGAAAGAATGCATAACTTTTCTCCGTCGTCATGTATCCCACTAGTCTGGTCTGGTCCTGCACTTTTCCAGATGGTGTCTTTGTGCAGACAGGTGTGTGTGTGTGTGTGTTCAGCCTTTCCACCTGGGATGTAGAGGTGGTGGGTTGATGAAAGCTCAGTGTCTTTGTTTGAACACCTGCTCACTTCCTGACTCACATGTCGCTCTGTCTCCACCTGTGTGTGTGTGTGTGTGTGTATATCTCACTTTACTGCCTTTTCTTTACACTTCAGGACATCTGAAAATCCCAGCAACGCACATTTAAACACTAAGGGCCTGATTTACTAAGATCGCAAATAACGGGCACAAATGTGCTTGCTCGTGCTAAAAAATGCACGTGCTAAAAATATAAATAAATAGTAAATAACAAAGAAAGAAATATATCCATAATCCACAGGGAACATATTTGCATCTACTCCTCCCAATAATTTTGCGCATTCTGGCAGAAATGCCCATATTGCATATTCATCACGACAAACATGAGCTATTTTGTCCATTTGAGACACGCCCTATTAGTGGATCAGCTTCAACGTGTTTTTGCGTGCGCTGGTTTTTACATGCCGAACCTTTAGTAAATCAGGCCCTTAGACTCTTAAGGCCTGGTTTACTAAGATCGCAAATACAGGGTGACCCAAAAAAAAACGGGAATTTTTGAAGTGCGTATTGGCAGACATGAGCAAGTGGCAGCACTCCGAGACAGTGACCTTGAGCAAGTAAACACACCTCCATTTTAGTAACCATTGGCGGCTGTGCGAGAATTGTTCGGTAACCGTGTGATCTCAAGTTTCGGTAACCTTCCCTGGCCCCCTAGATCGCCAGATTTGTCCGTTTGTGATTTTTTCTTGTGGGGCTATCTCAAGAGTAAAGTGTACACGACTCGACCAAGAACGCTGGATGAGTTAAAACAGAGAATTCAGGATGAAATTCACAGTATCCCAGCTGAGATGTTGCAGCGGTCAATGAGGAATCTCAACAGCAGATTTCTAGAATGCATTTGTACAGGAGGACGCCATCTACAGGAAGTCATTTTTAAAAAATGAAAATTCCATCGTTTCTTAAATGGCATGTTTTAAGGTTTCAATTACTATGGATACAATATTTTTCTTCCATCACTCTTGGTTTTATTGGATTGTTAAAAAGTTCCCGTTTTTTTGTGTCACCCTGTAGCAGGTGTAAATGTGCTTGCTCAGGCTAAAAAATGCACATGCTATTGAATTGCGTGGGACGAATGATCAACTGCGATTACCTGCACAAATGATAACAGGTGCAAAGTCTTGGAGACCGCCCGATCTAAATGAGGGTTTTGCGTACGCTACTGGTTGTTGTCATGGAGACAGTACACTGTAGTAAAAACTGCTTTGGGATACACCAGCACTAATGGTAACAGCGACTGAAATGATCCAGACACAAGGACATGTAATGTTACAAGTTTTGTCATAGAACACACAAACCTTTCTTAAATCAGGACCTTAGACTCTTAGGAGAACGCAGAGGTGAATGAAAACACTTGTACTCATCTCGTTCTTCGAAACACAAACGTCTGTATAATGTGACGCAATGATTAGACTATGATCTGAATCTGTAATTGGGGCTGAGACCATCATCTGTGATGGAAATAATATATATACCAGTATATCTGGACACCTTTGTCAGGACTCTTCACCCTCTAATGATACTTTAAGGTTTTTTTTTTTTAATTATTATTAACCCTTTCATGCATACTGGTCATTACAGTGGACAGCTATTCTACAGCTGTTCTCTTGTGTATTCATGGGGGGTTTTTTTTTTTACACATATCTTTATTAAAGTTTTAAGACACTATGTATCTTTTCTGACATGAATTGGTAACCTTGTGTAGATCTCCCCTGAGCATAAACCCCCAGAATCATAAGCCCCACCCCATAGTTTTCACACAGTTTATCAGTAAATACATGTTTTGTTGCTTCAAAAATTAAACGCATGGTGTCCAGCTGATTATTATTATTATTATTATTATTATTATTATTATTATATTTATTGTTTTACTTTTTTATTTTTTTATTTTTATTTATATTATCTGTTTATTTTTTTATAAGAATTTTTTCAATCACATTGTTTTTTTCATGTTTAAAGAGAAATGAAAACGCTCAGGGAAAAAAAATCTTGGTTAAGGTTCTCATAATTCGTGCATGAAAGGGTTAATTAAAGGTGCTGTATGTAGGATTATGGCCAAAACTAGTACTGCAGTCACATTCAAAATACTGCAGAGCGTGGTATCCTCTCCTCCTCCCCCCAGACTAGGGGTTTCCAGATCCAGCATGAGCATCTACTAGTGGCGTTTCCACTAATCCTTGCCGCCACACCAGAAATTTCATACAAAAAAATCTTCACCAGACTGATTACACTGGTCAACAACAAATTTATTGTTGAAGTTTTTTGAGCTGATTTAGGATCATTTTGGTGCTGAATCCAAAAATCACATTAATTTTGCTCAATCAGGTCAACTTTCTGAACTATGCTACATATTGGCTTTTTAACATTTTTGCTTACATTTATGGGCATTTTCACATCATATGATACAAAATTCTTTCATATTTCTAGCGATAAACGAGTTCTGAAGATTTTACTTTTGCCAATTTATGGTTAATGGTTTTTTTAATATTACAGGTGAATGAAATGGCTTCGACTAGAAGATCTTGCAAAAATAAGCCTGACGTATTCTGCTACATCTGCGGTGAATACAGCATTGTACCTAACAGGAATCAAGTCACAAGTTTCATAAAGTGTGCTTACCAATCTTATTTTGGTATTAAACTTGGTGACCAAGATAAAGTTTGGGTGCCACACATGGTATGCAAGTCATGCACTGAGTATCTGCGTCAGTGGACCAAAGGCAAGAAGAGTTCTCTGAAGTGTAATAAATACATCCTGTTAGAAAATGATTTTTTTTCTCTTAAAACCTATTTTGGGTGAGAACTATATAAAAAATCAACTGATAAAGTCACAAAAATGTCATCAATTTTGTGAGAAGATCAAATTTTTCAAAGTCAAATTAGCAAAAAAACCTGACCTGATTGAGAAAAACAGAAGTAATTTTTGGATTTAGCGGTGCAAAATGGTCCTAATTCAGTTGAAAAAACCTAGACAACTTGCAAAAAACATTTTTTTGTAACCCAGTGTAATACATAAGTATAATAAATAATAGAACAGGACAAACGTCCTGCCCACTCAAATGAAAGTTTGCGAAGATTCAGGAGATAGAGAAAAGGTAAATGAGCCCCCCCCCCCCCCCCCCCAGCCAAACCACAGACGCTGAACATGATTCCTTAATGTCTGGTGACAGTCAAGGCCATTTTATAATTACTTAGAACATAATTCCTACATACTGCACCTTTAATTGTTTTTTTAAATACCTTATTTTTGACAGATTTTACATTTTTTAACAAACAAATGATCAAATGAAAATGCAAAGACACTAGAAGAGTATCAACAGGCACAGAACAGCGAAGTACAACGGTAACAAAGTGGGTCAGTGAGTCACAGTATTATCCCATCATGATAATAAGAGGGTTGAGTTAGCTTAGGTATTGTACTTTACGGTTATTTTTAGGGATGTCCGATAATATCGGCCCACCGATATTGGCATAAAAATTTAATATCGGTGAATATCGTTATTGTTTTTTTTGCCTATCATTAAAACCGATAAAATAATGCCTTGATTTCGCCGGCATTTACCAATGTGTAAATGAAGTATTGTTTGTAGCTGAAAGAAATGTGCAGTTTTGAAAATTTTACAGTGGAGTTGCCACACTGTAACAGACTCATGGAGGGAGGGAGAGAAAATAAATAAATACGGCATTTTTTCCACAACTTCAGTTGAAGTATGTATTCTTTGCACAGACAGTGTTTACATTTTGAAAGCCTTGTTGCATTTGAGAATGCATCCAATGGGGCATCACAATAAAATTAGGCATGATGTGTTAATTCCATGACAGGAGATATGTGATGTTACCGAAAATTAGTTTACAGGGTGGGGAAGCAAAATTTACAATGAACGTTTAGTTGTTTTTTCTCAGCAGGCACTACGTCAATTGTTTTGAAACCAAACATATTGATGTCATAATCATACCTAACACTATTATCCATACCTTTTCAGAAACTTTTGCCCATATGAGTAATCAGGAAAGCAAACGTCAAAGAGTGTGTGATTTGCTGAATGCACTTGTCACACCAAAGAAGATTTCAAAAATAGTTGGAGTGTCCATAAAGACTGTTTATAATGGAAAGAAGAGAATGACTATGAGCAAAACTATTACGACAAAGTCTGGAAGATACTATTAAAGAAGAATGGGAGAAGTTGTCACCCGAATATTTGAGGAACACTTGCGCAAGTTTCAGGAAGCGTGTGAAGGCAGTTATTGAGAAAGAAGGACACATAGAATAAAAACATTTTCTATTATGTACATTTTCTTGTGGCAAAAAATTCTCATGACTTTCAGTAAACGAATTGGTCATACACTGTCTTTCAATCCCTGCCTCAAAATATTGTAAATTTTGCTTCCCCACCCTGTAATATCCCACATATATCAGCAGCGGTATCGGTAGATATCGGAATCGGAAATTAAGCGTTGGACAATATCGGCATATCGGTTTTTGGCAAAAAATTCAATATCAGACATCTCTAGTTATTTTAAAGTACAAATACTACATAATAGTTCCTGTAAAACTCTCAAATGTAACTTTTTGACACCCGTACACACCCTGCAGACACTGGAGTCATGTCTGTGTGTATTTGAATCCACTTATGTTACTGAAGGTTGTTTCTTATTTAAAGTACATGTAGTGGTTCTCATCAGCGCTCTGACACCTGAAGGAGCTCGACCTCCTCACATACGAGACCAGACAAAGGAAACGTCTTTGTCAATGACTCTGAAAGAAATGCACAGACTAAAGAGTCCTTCCACTCTGCTGAGTTCACTTCTGTTTTACTGAGGTGAAGGCAAAACCATGACAGATATTACACAATAGAAAAATACAAGGGTTTGGGCTTTGTGTTGGACTCATAAATGAAATGATAAATAATTAACTAGTGGTTCCAGCCATAACAAACCCCGCCCCTCTTTGGCATCAATCCAGCTGATGTCATTATGCCTCTATATATGTGCCAAGATGGAAGTAAATTGAAACAAAATTGATGTTTTTATAGACATTGGAAATTCCGCCCATTATAAGTAAATGGAAAAAAAAAAAAGATTTCCAAAATTCATAAAAAATTGGAGCTTTGACCTAGTTTTCCCAAAATGTAACAACATCTATTCTAGGTCACTGGCAATCTATAAACCCAGTTTGGTATGAATTCAACCAATAATTTTGCCACTAAAGTGTTAATAAACAAACAAACTGACCCAAAAACAAAACCCCTTGCCTCCCCTTCAGGGGGCGGGGTCAGTAATTCCATTCAGTTTTATTTGTAGAGTCCTATATCACAACAAGATTACCTCACAGGGCTTTACACAAGTAGTTGGAATATGACACAAAAACACGTCCACACAGGAGGGAAACGTGTGAAGCAGGTTTTAGATCAGTGTAATGTTAACGTGTCAACTCAACTATATATTATTACACATTTTAAGTCATGGTGCAGTCTTTATATTTAAACTTTTTTTTACTAGTAGAGTATTTTATACTTTTGTTTTATCTTGTTACTTGTTATATTGTTATTTTATCGTATGATTTTTTTTAATTTGAACTTCATCAGCACATGGTGTATTTGTGTTTTTTGTGTGTTTGCAATGAACAATAATGTCCTTTGGGACAAATAAAGGTCTTTATTTTTTCTTATCTTATCTTCTATAATGTTTTCTTATCTTATATTTTTTTCATCTTGTTTTCTTACATTTTATTTTCCTATCTTTTCTGTTCTTTTCTCTTATATATTCTTTTATGTTATATTTTCTTACATTTTCTTTTTTAGTCAAATATTTTCTCATCTTTTATTTTGTTTTATTTATCTTATATTTTCTTATCTTGTCGTATCTTATACTTTCTTTTCTAGACAAATCTTTTCTAATATTTTATTTTATTTTCTTTACTTATATTTCCTCATCTTTTCTTATTTTATCTTTTCTTATATTTTTTTTTCTTTTTTCTGTTCTTATCTTATATATTCTTTTCTTATCTTATGTTTTTTTACATTTTCTTTTTAGTCAAATATTTTCTTATCTTTTATTTTCTTATATTTTCTTTTCTTGTCAAATCTTATCTTACTTTTCTTATCTTATCTTATCTTATCTTATCTTATCTTATATATTCTTTTGTTATCTTATATTTTCTTACAGTTTTTTTTAGTCAAATATTTTCTTATCTTTTATTTTGTTTTATTTACTTATCTTATATTTTCTTATCTTGTCGTACCTTATATTTCCTTTTCTAGACAAATCTTTTCTAATCTTTTATTTCATTTTCTTTATTTATATTTCCTCATCTTTACTTATTTTATCTTTTCTTATATTTTTTCTTTTTTCTTTTCTTTTTTAAAAATTTCTTTTTTAGTCAAATATTTTCTTATCTTTTCTTTTCTTATATTTTCTTTTCTTGTCAAATCTTATCTTATATTTTCTTATCTTATCTTATATTTTCATATTTTATCTTATCTTATATTTTCTTATCTTATATTTTCATATGTTATATTTTCTTATCTTATATGTTCTAATCTTATCTTCCTCACTCATTGTGTCAGATGTAAACCCTGTTTCCAGTTGGACCAGCAGAGGGTGCTGTGGGTTCATCTGTTTGTTTCGCTGTCGTCTTCTTGTTATACTTTATGTACTCGACCCTTCAGATTCTTTTTGTGGATGATCACATACAGACTAATGTATCTGCTCTCTGATTGGCAGGCGGACCTGAATTACTCGGTGTCGGAGGACCATTCGACCTTCTACGGCGTCACCAGCCAATACGAGAGCTCGGAGAACATGACCATCACGTGTTCCACCAAAGTCTGCTCCTTCGGCAAACAGGTGGTGGAGAAGGTGGAGGTGAGGACGAGCTCAGACCGTAGATAGTCTGGAGGTCGTATGTGTGACGGTATCCACTCACGTATCTGTCTCTGCTCCAGACGGAATACGCCAGGTTCGAAAACGGACGCTTCGTCTACAGAATCAGCCGCTCGCCCATGTGTGAATACATGATCAACTTCATCCACAAGCTCAAACACCTGCCGGAGAAGTACATGATGAACAGTGTGTTGGAGAACTTCACTATCCTGCTGGTGAGAACATCAGTGTGTCTGTGAAGTGTACATGTTGTCTTCTGGAGAAGAATCCTTATTTTATCTACAGTTCTGGACAATATTATTAGAACATTTAGCATATTTAACAGGTTTCATATGTGGGTTTTTTTCAGCTGGCCATTAAAATATTCACCAATAATAATAATAATAATAAGAATAAGAATAGTAATAATAATATAAATAAGAATAGTTATGATGTTATTAATATTAAATTCTTATTCTTATTATAATTATTAATAAGAATAGAAATGATATTATTATTATTATAATTAATAATAATAATAATAGCTATAAAATGAATGCGATATCTACGAAGAAAAATAGCAATAATTATAATAAGAATAAGAATAAGAATAGTAATGATATTATTAATATTAAATTGTTGTTATTATTATCATTCTTCTTCTTCTTCTTCTTCTTATTATTATTAATAATTAATAATAATAATAATTAATAATTTATTATTATTATTATTATTATTATTATTATTATTATTAATAATAATAATAATAATAGCCATAAAATGAATGCAATATCTACAAAGAAAAATAGCAATAATAATAATAATAATAAGAAGAAGAAGAAGAAGAAGAAGAAGAGGAATAGTAATAATAAAAATAAGAATAATAATGATATTATTAATATTAAATTATTATTATTATTAATAACAACAACAATAATATAATAATAATAATAATAATAATAATAATAATAATAATAATAATAATAAAAATGAATGCAATATCTACAAAGAAGAAGTTATGATAATAACATTATTAATAACAATAATCATCATCATCATCATCATATAATGACAATAATAATAATATCCATAAAATGAATGCAACATCTACAAAGCCACCTTTACACTCCATAGAGCATAGAATAGATGAATTTGAACAAAAATTATACTGAAGATATTAAACTTCAAGGAAATTTCTTTTAGTTCCGGAGCCAAATACAGATTAATTCGATCTCAAGTAAAACAAGTGGTTCCAGGTACAACAAACCCCGCCCCTCACATGTATTGTTGCTTATTTTGGTATCGATCCAGCTGATGTCATCATGTCTATGCGTGTGCTGATGTCAGCGTATCAGTTACCTCTATATATGTGCCAAGTTTGAAGTAAATTGAAACAAAATAGATGTTTTTGTAGACATTTGAAATTTCGCCCATTATAAGTAAATGGGAGAAGAAAAAAGATTTTTAAAAATTCAGATAAAATGTGAACTTTGACCTACTGTTCCCAAAATGTAACCACATCTATTCTGGGTCACTGGCAATCGATAAACCCAATTTGGTATGAATTCAGCCAATAGTTTTGCTGCTAGAGTGTTAACAAACAAACAAACAAACAAACTGAAACAAAAAAACAAAAAAAAACAGTACCCCTTGCCTTCTCTTCGGGGGCAGGGTAATAATAACAATAAAATGAATGCAATATCTACAAAGGCATCATTACACTCTATAAAGCATAGAATAGATGACTTTGTACAAAAATTGCACTGATGATATTAAACGTCAAGGGCATCAAATTTGTTTTTAGTTCAGGGGCTAAATACAGATTAATTTGATCTCAAGTAAAATAATAACATTATAAAACCTATAAATAATGACAAGTACAAATTTCCATCTTGGTTTAACTTCCTGAGACCAGGCAATGCATTTTTGTCCGTTGTAGGGGATGAGTTTCACAGCTTTACTTAAAAAAAAGTTCGCTGCAAAGGACATTCCATTAAAAAAATAAAAATAAAAATGTATCTGAAAAAAATGTTGCATCATTCTAGTTCCAATCAAGGTAATTATTTAATGCAAAAACCCAAAACCTTTACTTCCCAGGGTCTCAGGAGGTTAATGTGAAAAAAAGTAAAATTACTTTATGAATATATTTACATTTACAAACTGTAAAAGGATATTTCATAATAAAATGTGAATAACCTGAACAAATGTGGACAACAGGAAATGTCTTAAAATAAAATAAGGGAAATTTTCACAATATTCTGCCTGTTATTAAATGTTTTTTGTGCATTTGTAGAGCCGCTCTGGTGTGGAAGTTTTGTTAATAATAAGCTGTGACAATGTATTGTTGAAATCATACTTATTTTTCTTTAGAAATTTCAGGTTGTTCATGTTATTCACATTTTTTAAAGTATCGTTTGTGGATGTAAACATTTTAATTCCTGCATTGGAGAACTTCACTATCCTGCTGGTGAGAACATCAGTGTGTCTGTGAAGTGTACATGTTGTCTTCCATGTAAGAATCCTAATTTTATCTACAGTTCTGGACTGTATTATTAGAACATTTAGCATATTTAACAGGTTTCATATGTGGGGGTTTTTTTCAGCTGGCCATTAAAATATTCACCAATAATAATAAGAATAAGAATATTAATAAGAATAGTAATTATATTGTTAATATTAAATTATTATTATTATTATTATTATTATTATTATTATTATTATTATTAATAATAATAATAATAATAATAATAATAATAATAATAATAATTTAATATTAACAGCCATAAAATGAATGTAATATCTACAAAGAAAAATAGCAATAATAATAATAATAATAATAATAATAATAATAATGATAAGAAGAAGAAGAAGAAGAAAAATAGTAATGGTATTATTAATATTAAAGTATTATTATTATTATTATTATTATTATTATTATTATTATTATTATTATTAATAATAATAATAATAGCCATAAAATGAATGCAATATCTACAAAGAAGAATAGTTACGATAATAAAATTAATAATAATAATCATCATCATCATCATCATCATTATCATCATCATCATCATAATATAATGACAATAATAATAATATCCATAAAATGAATGCAACATCTACAAAGCCATCTTTACACTCTATAAAGCATAGAATAGATGAATTTGAACAAAAATTATACTGAAGATATTAAACTTCAAGGAAATTTCTTTTAGTTCCGGAACCAAATACAGATTAATTCGATCTCAGTTAAAACAAGTGCTTATTTTTCTTTAGAAATTTCAGGTTGTTCATGTTATTCACATTTTTTAAAGTATCATTTGTGGATGTAAACATTTTAATTCCTGCATTTTTTTTTTTTTAACCAAATAATTAGTTTTAGTGGTTAAATGTTAAGTCTGATTAATTTATTCCCTGAAATTTGGGAATAAAAAAGTGAATTCAGTGTGAAATTCTTGTTAAAATGGTTGAATTAAAACAGGTCATGATGTGTGAGTCAAACAGGTGAAGGTGATCTGGTAAACGTGTCGCATTCGAGTGTTATTTGTATTGAACGCTGCCTGTGTTTGTGTGTTCAGGTGGTCAGTAACAGAGACACTCAGGAGACCCTGCTGTGTATGGCGTGTGTTTTCGAAGTGTCCAACAACGAACACGGAGCGCAGCACCACATCTACCGACTGGTCAAGGAATAACACACACAGCCCTGAGCGCACACACACACACACACACACACACACACACACACACCTTCAGTTTATGGCCTTTACTCTGTGATTCGTGGTGACGTTGGAGGTTAAAAAACAAACACGTCTTTCAGCCAAATTTAACTTTCAAACAGCTGCGTTTTCACTGCCGCTGCAACAATAAGAACAGTGACATCACATCTGGGAGGAGTTTACAATACAGTGAATGAGCAGCAGTGACAGTGCAGCTGTAGAAACAGTATGTGGACAAAAGTATGTGGACACGTTGAATTCAGGTGTTTGTTTTCTAACAGGGGTCTGGGATACAAAACACTAATGTCAGAATATAGTTTTATATTGGGATAAATATGATCGCAATGGTTAGTTTGGTTTAAATTGTTCTCTTTGCTTCCAAAATGCCTCACAGATGGTTTTGATTTAATTTCTCTCAACATTGATTTTGTTTTATTGGCGTTTTTGTTTATCCATGTCTCTGATTACCTCCGCAAAGGAGGTTATGTTTTTGCCGGCGTTGGTCTGTCTGTCTGTCTGTCTGTGTACAAGATTACTCGAAAAGTTATGGACGGATTTGGATGAAAATTTCAGGAAATATTGATACTGGCACAAGGAACAAATGATTAAATTTTGGTGGTGATCGGGGGGGGCACTCATCTGCCTTGGTGGAGGTCTGTGAGTGCTTTTCTAGTTTTAAATGTTCTACCTCTAAATTTCTAAAATATTGTTCGTGCTCTGACTGTAAATAATTATTTCACCACAACTATCTACTTTCTTCACATCTCACATAGGAGGAAAAATCTCCCATTAAACTTTAAGGAAATTCGATTTGATTCGATTAGATAGAACTATATTGATCCTTTGGGCAGAACTCTCAAAAAATTAAGGTTCCAACACCAAATGTACAGGGTGGGGAAGCAAAATTTACAATATTTTGAGGCAGGGATTGAAAGACAGTGTATGACCAATTAGTTTATTGAAAGTCATGAGAATTTATTTGCCACAAGAAAACTGACATAATAGAAAATGTTTTTATTCTATGTGTCCTCCTTCTTTCTCAATAACTGCCTTCACACGCTTCCTGAAACTTGCGCAAGTGTTCCTCAAATATTCGGGTGACAACTTCTCCCATTCTTCTTTAATAGTATCTTCCAGACTTTCTCGTAATAGTTTTGCTCATAGTCATTCTCTTCTTTCCATTATAAACAGTCTTTATGGACACTCCAACTCTTTTTGAAATCTCCTTTGGTGTGACGAGTGCATTCAGCAAATCACACACTCTTTGACGTTTGCTTTCCTGATTACTCATATGGGCAAAAGTTTCTGAAAAGGTATGGATAATAGTGTTAGATATGATTATGACATCAATATATGTTTGGTTTCAAAATAATTGACGTAGTGCCTGCTGAGAAAAAACAACTAAATGCTCATTGTAAATTTTGCTTCCCCACCCTGTACACAAATAAGAAATATTATACGACAAAAAGGAAAGAAAATAGTAATAATATATATGCTATTACACTATTATTATGCATTGCAATAATCTGTCTAGATTAGATTCAATTCAGTAGAACTTTATTGATCCTTTGGGCAGAACTCTCAGGAAATTGAGGTTCCAAAAGCAGCACAAACACCAAATATAGACACAAGAAATGCTACATGAAAAAAGCAAAACAATAATAAAGCTATAAAAAAAACAGTAGTGAAAAAATTGCAGGTGCATATTGGAAAGGACAAGTGGAAACATGTGGCAAAGTAATAATAATAATAAGTAGCTTATTATGTTAGAATTTAACATTTTAGTATGCAGAATATGTATAATATAGTTTAAATATTGATGTTTATAAACTACATGGACAAAAATATTGAGACACATCATGTCTACAGATGTAAAATGCCCTGTTCATGATGATTTGAAGTAAAAGCATCAATATTTTTCTTAAAGTTGAATGGGGAAATGAGAAAATCATTATTTACAGTCAGAGCATGAAAAATATTTAAAAAAATTAAAGGTAGAACATTTAAAATCGTAATCATGGATAAAAAATGAAAATTAATGTTGAGAGAAATCAAGAGAATCTAATCTAATCTTCTTTAAAGTTTAATGGGAGATTTTTCTTCTTCAGTGAGATGTGAAGAAAGTAGATGGTTAGTTGTGGTAGAAAATTATTATTTACAGTCAAAGTATGAAAAATATTTTTGAAATTTAGAGGTAGAACATTTAAAATCAGAATCGTGAATAGAAAAAAAAACAAATGTTGAGAGAAATTATGTCAAAACCATCTCTGAGGCATTTTAGAAGCAAACATAACAATTTAAACCAAACTAACCAATGCAATGATATTTATCCCAATATAAAACTATATTATGACAATTGTCGTTTTTTTTTTTTTTTATTATTTTAATTTTTTTCTTGTTATTCACTGATTTTACTGATTAAACTTTTTTTTTTTCCCTAACGATTATTGTTTTGTATCCCAAACACCTGATTTCAATGTGTCCACATACTTTTGTCCATATACATCACATCGACCTGGGTGGTTTTCCCATCAGCATCCTGACGCCTGCATCATGCATCCTCTTTATCTTTTTTTTTTTTTTTTTTATGTTTGTTTTGTTTTGTATTTTACTCCTCTGAGGCGCTGATTCCGTCTGGTGTTTTTGGGAAACCTGACTCAGGCGATTAATACGAAAAAAGAAAAGAAGAAAAAAAAAAAAAGAGACTTTCGCCCTTTTGTGATGAACGTGTGCGTGTGTCGAGATACTGACGGACACGGAAGGTCAGACCCTGTGTATCATCAATAACCAGAGGAGGCGCTGCGGAGTAAACGACCCCGATAAGCGGAGGTGGTTTTTGTACAGATAGCAAAACGGTGTGAGCGGCATTCTTGCACGAAAAAGAGGTTTGTCCCAAAGAAAAAGAATCAAATTTTTACCTTTTTGTATGTTTTCTTAAAATAAAAAATAAAAAAAGAAGAATAGCATCTAAACTTTGGGAAATTGACGTATCGATAGTAGCATATAGATATATTTTAACTCCTGGAACACTATCTAAAATGTATGTTAAGAAGAAATATACGTGAAATTAAACAATTCAGGTACCTTTTTTGTGCAACAGGATAGAAATGGTTAAAAAAAAATCAAGTCGAGTGTGTTCGGTCTGATGGGAAGCACTGTGATGCCTAAAAAAAAAAACAAAAAACACACACACACACAAAAAAAAAAACAACTGTTATTCATGAAGTTTCCGACAGTTGAGGTGTAAATGAAAAGGTAGTTCTGCATTCTTATACCAGCTATAAATCGAGCTTTAATACGTCCATTCTAACCACCAGTCTGAAGTATATTAACGTTTCTATGTAACCGGCACTGATCGTGAACGTACGATACGAGTCCTGACACCTGCGTTTTTGTTTTTTTTTTTAAGCTTTTTTTTTTCGTTTTCTGTCAGGACGCTTGGTTTCTACGATTACACATTCATTCATTCATTCACAGACGTATACAGACGAACTGGGACGGTTTATTAGCAAATATAAGTCGGTTATTACGATGGCGGATTAGATCCACATAAGAAAATATAAAAGATTTGTCGCTATGAGAGTAAAGTTGTAAAATATTGAGATAAAACCCGAGAATGAAGCCATAATATTACAAGAATAACGTAGTAATTGAAAAAAACAGGCGGGAAAAATAACATAATTTACGAGAATAAAGTCACACCCACACGTCGCATAATGAACAGAAAAAAAAATTTTAAAAATTAAAAACTCTTGTCAGTACGAGAATAAAGTCATAAAATATCGGGATAAAATACATTATTTTATGAGAATAAAGTTGAATACAAAAAGAGTCCTAATTTTATGAGAATGAAGTCGTAATATTATGACAATAACGTTGTAATTTAAAAACAGGTGTGAAAAAAAACAATTTACGAAAATGAATTCATACCCACTCATACATAAAAAAAAGAAAAAGAAAATAAAAACACTTGCCAGTATGAGAATAAAAATCGTAAAATATCAGGATAAACCTGAAATTTTAGGAGAATAAAGTAGAACATAAAAAGTCATAATTTTATGAGAATGAAGCTGTAATATTATGAAAACAATGTCGACATATTTAGAAAATAAAGTCATAATATTACGAGAATAACGTCGTAATTTAAAAACAGGCGGGAAAAATAACATAATTTACGAGAATAAAGTCACACCCACACGTCGCATAATGAACAGAAAAAAAAAAGAAAATAAAAACATGTCAGTAGAAGAATAGTAATAAAATATCGAGATAAAACACGTAATTTTATGAGAAAAAAGTTGAATACAAAAAGAGTCATAATTTTACGAGAATGAAGTTGTAATATTATGAGAATAACGTAATTTAAAAACAGGTGGGAATAATACCAATTTACGAGAATAAATTCATACCCACTCATACATAAAAAAAAGAAAAAGAAAATAAAAACACTTGTCAGTACGAGAATAAAGTCATAAAATATCGAGATAAAACCTGTAATTTTATGAGAATAAAGTGGAATATAAAGAGTCATAATTTTATGAGAATGAAGTCGTAATATTATGAGAATAATGTTGTCATATTTTGAGAATAAAGCCGTAATATTACGAGAATAACATTGTAATGTAAAATCGGGCGGGAAAAATAGCATAATTTTACAACTCTATTCTCGTACTGACAAGTGTCTTTATTTTCTTTTTTTGTACAAGTGGATGTGACTTTATTCTCGTAAATTGTGATATTTTTCCCGCTTGTTTTTAAATTACGACGTTATTCTCATAATACTACAAATTCATTCTCATAAAATTATGACTCTTTTTGTATTCAACTTTATTCTCATAAAATTTCGGATTTTATCCCGATTTTTTACGACTTTTTCTCATACTGACAAGTGTTCTTAGTTTTTTTCTTTTTTTTTTCTGTTCATTATGCAACGTGTGGGTGTGACTTTATTCTTGTAAATTATATTTTTCCCGTCTGTTTTTAAATTACGACGTAATTCTCATAATATTATGACTTCTTTCTCATAAAATTATGACTCTTTTTGTTTTCGACTTTATTCTCATAAAATTATGGGTTTTATCTCAATATTTTACATTTTAAAGTGTCTTTATTTTCTTATGTGTTCCTAATATGCCGTCATAATTTATTGATCAGTAACCAAAAATAATAATAATTAATAAATAACTAAAAAGCAGCCGTGGAAGTAGTGAAGAACGCATCGACTGCTTGTTCATCCTCGTGCCTTTGTACACAGTCTTAAAATATTTAGAAAATTTAACGAGAAAGAAACGAGCTGTTTCCTCATTCAGTTTAAATGACCTTTTCTTTGCATTTCCCACAGGATTTCAATCAGACATGATGCAGCATTTACATGTATGTGCTTTGGTGTTACATGTATGTGTTTTTACGCACACACTGATGTTTAAGACGCCGCGAACTCTGGGCCTCCGTCGTAAAAATGTAACTGAGAGCATTTATAAAGTTTGGTTTTTATTCCAGTTCGAGCGGCCGAGGCGCTACGGGGCGTCCAGACGATCAAGATGAGAAAAATGTTTTTATTTTCACCTGGAGTTGCGAGAAACGTCCATTATTTGGTCGTAAATGAGTGACATGTTAGAATTAACCCTTAACGACCCAAACAGCCAAAAGCATCTACCGATCTAAACTGTTTAATACCTGCGGATCCACTAATTCTATTAATACATGTCAATAATTGGTGTAAAATGCAGTTTCTCAGCTTTAAATCACAATCAGATATGACCCATTTGGAAGTTCAGAGGCTCTGTAGTTACCATGGAAACACAGTCATCTTCTACAACATTGATTCACCAGTAAAACCCATAGAGTTGGATCAATGACAGTGGATGGACACACTGGGATTATGTTCAGTTAATGAGAGATTTGACTGAAAAAGTCACATTTTCTTCAGTTTTCTCTGTTTTTTATTTAATAAACCTCAACTTTAATCTGAGTTTTTATGGACATCTACATGATCAGTGAATTAATTATGGGAATATACATGATTTACACTGAAAAAATGCAAAATAAGGAGGATAATGTTACCATAAATGGTGATTAGTCATTTAAGAAAAATTAAATATAGAGAAAAATTCATTTTCTCTATTTTCACATAAGTAGCACTGGGTCTGTATGGGTTAGGCTAACGCACAGTTTCAGATAGACTGACTATATGCTAATAATAATAATAATAATAATATATAATATAATAAATGTCTGGACATTATCCCACCCGTTTACCAAAGATATTCATTAAGTGAAATATAGAGAAACAACAAAACACAGAGAAAATAGTCTAAAACCTGAAAATGAGGATTAATATACCTGTTGATCCACTAATTCTATCAATACATGTAAATAATTGGTGTAAAATACAGTTTTTCATCTTTTCATGGTCATCAGATATGACCCATTTGGAAGTTCAGAGGCTCTGTAGTTACCATGGAAACACAGTCATCTTCTACAACATTGATTCACCAGTAAAACCCATGGAATTGGATCAATGACAGTGGATGGACACACTGGGATTATGTTCAGTTATTGATAGATTTGACTGAAAAAGTCACATTTTCGTCATTTTTCTCTATTTTTTATCTATTAACCCTCAATTTTAATAACTTTTAATAACTAGCATTAGAATATGTTAAAATGTGAGAAAACATCAGATTAGCACAGTGGTTCCCAACCTTTTTTGGCTTGTGACCCCATTTTAACATCACATATTAATGGCGACCCCAGACATTCAAAATGGAGACTTTTTTTTTTTTTGCTAAAATTAATTTGTTTTCAATCATGTAATAGTTTGTTTTACTATGTCGCAAATAAACATTAATTTCAGACTACATTTAGGCTATATGATATATTTATAGCACCTTTTTAAAATTTTTATAAGGAAAAGTGTGTGGTGTTTTAATTATAATGACACATATATTGAATCATTACAAGATTTTTTATTAGTTTTTTCTTTTTTTTAATCAATTATTATAAACTTCAGGCGACTCCATTTGAATTCCTGTGGGGTCTCAATCCCAAAGTTGAAAAACACTGGATTAGTAGGATTAAAATGTTTTAATTTCATTGTTTTTATCTCACTTTCTGAAATTGGGTTTTAAACACATGCTTCTTCAATTCAAAAATTAAATGCATGGACATTTTTGTAACTAGACTTTTGTAACTGAAAAAAAAACAAAAACAAACCTCAATTGCCATTTTTTTTTTCATGCCTAAGGAGGAATAAAAACACTCAAGAAAAAAATCTTGACAAAGGTTCTCATAATTCATGCATGAAAGGGTTAATGGCGACCCCAGACATTCAAAATGGAGACATTTTTTTCGCTAAAAGTAATTTGTTTTCAATCATGTAATAGTTTGTTTTACTATGTCGCAAATAGACATTAATTTCAGACTACATTTAGGCTATATGATATATTTATAGCACCTTTTTAAAATTTTTATGAGGAAAAGTGTGTGGTGTTTTAATTATAATGACACATATATTGAATCATTACAACATTTTTTATTAGTTTATTTATTTATTTATTTATTTTTTTATCAATTATTATAAACTTCAGGCGACCCCCATTTGAATTCCTGTGGGGTCTCAATCCCAAGGTTGAAAAACACTGGATTAGTAGGATTAAAATGTTTTAATTTCATTGTTTTTATCTCACTTTCTGATATTGGGTTTTAAACACATGCTTCTTCAATTCAAAAATTAAATGCATGGACATTTTTGTAACTACACTTTTGTAACTGAAAAAAAAAACAACAAAACAAAACAAACAAACCTCAATCGCAAATTTTTTTTTTCATGCCTAAGGAGGAATAAAAACACTCAAGAAAAAAATCTTGACAAAGGGTCTTATAATTTATGCATGAAAGGGTTCATGAAGATAATATGCAAAAAAAAAAACTAAATTGTTGTTAATAACAGTCTAATAACAATAACAAGCAACTGATTTACACTCAAATGTGGTAGATCAGGTTTAGTAAAAACAGCAGAGTTACAGTAATGGTCTGAATGTCAGTGTATGGGATGGTGCAAAAGCGTCCACTGTGTTGGCTGATATGAAACTAAAACAACAAAATCCATAAATATACAAGAGAACACCTTTGAACAGACCACTGTGCATGAAAGGGTTCAAACAATTCCTCATTTATGAAGTTTATCCTGTTATCTCGCAGAATAAAAGGTGAAAACATAAACTTTTATTCATCGCGGCAGTTATTTCCTGCAGTACTTTATTTGAGTGAATAAACCTCACATCTCCGCATCATTCCTTTACGACCTAAAAACACCCGAAAGTGCGTTTTTATCGGATAAAATGAAGTTTAAGTGCTTTTAACCCTTTCATGCATTAATTATGAAAACCTTTGTTAAGATTTTTTTTCTTGAGTGTTTTTATTCCTCCATAGGCATGAAAAAAAAACAATGTGATCAAGTTGTTGTTTTTTTTCATGGAGTTACAAAACTGTCCAATAATTTTTGAAGTAAAGAAACGTGTTTAAAACCAAATATCAGAAATTGATATTAAAACAATGATATAAAATCTGACGTTTTCTCTCATTTTAACATACTCTAATGCTAATTATTACTCTTTTCATGGAGATAATATGCAAAAAAAACAAAAAAAAACACTTTTTTTTTTTAACAAATAACAATTGATTTACACTGAAACATGTCACTGCAGATCAGGTTTATCAAGAACAGCAAAGGGTTCAAACAATTCCTCATTTATGAAGTTTATCCTGTTATCTCGCTGAATAAAAGGTGAAAACATAAACTTTTATTCATCGCGGCAGTTATTTCCTGCAGTACTTTATTTGAGTGAATAAACCTCACATCTCCGCATCATTCCTTTACGACCTAAAAACACCTGAAAGTGCGTTTTTATCGGATAAAATGAAGTTTAAGTGCTTTTAACCCTTTAAGATTTTTTTTCTTGAGTGTTTTTATTCCTCCATAGGCATGAAAAAAAAACAATGTGATCAAGTTGTTGTTTTTTTTCATGGAGTTACAAAAATATCCAATAATTTTTGAAGTAAAGAAACGTGTTTAAAACCAAATATCAGAAATTGATATTAAAACAATGATATAAAATCTGACGTTTTCTCTCATTTTAACATACTCTAATGCTAATTATTACTCTTTTCATGGAGATAATATGCAAAAAAAAACCAAAAAAACCCACTTTTTTTAAACAAATAATTGATTTACACTGAAACATGTCACTGCAGATCAGGTTTATCAAGAACAGCAAAGGGTTCAAACAATTCCTCATTTATGAAGTTTATCTTGTTATCTCGCTGAATAAAAGGTGAAAACATAAACTTTTATTCATCACGGCAGTTATTTCCTGCAGTACTTTATTTGAGTGAATAAACCTCACATCTCCGCATCATTCCTTTACGACCTAAAAACACCTGAAAGTGCGTTTTTATCGGATAAAATGAAGTTTAAGTGCTTTTAACCCTTTAAGATTTTTTTTCTTGAGTGTTTTTATTCCTCCATAGGCATGAAAAAAAAACAATGTGATCAAGTTGTTTTTTTTTTCATGGAGTTACAAAAATATCCAATAATTTTTGAAGTAAAGAAACGTGTTTAAAACCAAATATCAGAAATTGATATTAAAACACTGATATAAAATCTGACGTTTTCTCTCATTTTAACATACTCTAATGCTAATTATTACTCTTTTCATGGAGATAATATGCAAAAAAAACCAAAAAAAACCCACTTTTTTTTAAACAAATAATTGATTTACACTGAAACATGTCACTGCAGATCAGGTTTATCAAGAACAGCAAAGGGTTCAAACAATTCCTCATTTATGAAGTTTATCTTGTTATCTCGCTGAATAAAAGGTGAAAACATAAACTTTTATTCATCGCGGCAGTTATTTCCTGCAGTACTTTATTTGAGTGAATAAACCTCACATCTCCGCATCATTCCTTTACGACCTAAAAACACCTGAAAGTGCGTTTTTATCGGATAAAATGAAGTTTAAGTGCTTTTAACCCTTTAAGATTTTTTTTCTTGAGTGTTTTTATTCCTCCATAGGCATGAAAAAAAAACAATGTGATCAAGTTGTTGTTTTTTTCATGGAGTTACAAAAATATCCAATAATTTTTGAAGTAAAGAAACGTGTTTAAAACCAAATATCAGAAATTGATATTAAAACAATGATATAAAATCTGACGTTTTCTCTCATTTTAACATACTCTAATGCTAATTATTACTCTTTTCATGGAGATAATATGCAAAAAAAACCAAAAAAACCCACTTTTTTTAAACAAATAATTGATTTACACTGAAACATGTCACTGCAGATCAGGTTTATCAAGAACAGCAAAGGGTTCAAACAATTCCTCATTTATGAAGTTTATCCTGTTATCTCGCTGAATAAAAGGTGAAAACATAAACTTTTATTCATCGCGGCAGTTATTTCCTGCAGTACTTTATTTGAGTGAATAAACCTCACATCTCCGCATCATTCCTTTACGACCTAAAAACACCTGAAAGTGCGTTTTTATCGGATAAAATGAAGTTTAAGTGCTTTTAACCCTTTAAGATTTTTTTTCTTGAGTGTTTTTATTCCTCCATAGGCATGAAAAAAAAACAATGTGATCAAGTTGTTGTTTTTTTTCATGGAGTTACAAAAATATCCAATAATTTTTGAAGTAAAGAAACGTGTTTAAAACCAAATATCAGAAATTGATATTAAAACAATGATATAAAATCTGACGTTTTCTCTCATTTTAACATACTCTAATGCTAATTATTACTCTTTTCATGGAGATAATATGCAAAAAAAACCAAAAAAAACCCACTTTTTATTAAACAAATAATTGATTTACACTGAAACATGTCACTGCAGATCAGGTTTATCAAGAACAGCAAAGGGTTCAAACAATTCCTCATTTATGAAGTTTATCTTGTTATCTCGCTGAATAAAAGGTGAAAACATAAACTTTTATTCATCGCGGCAGTTATTTCCTGCAGTACTTTATTTGAGTGAATAAACCTCACATCTCCGCATCATTCCTTTACGACCTAAAAACACCTGAAAGTGCGTTTTTATCGGATAAAATGAAGTTTTAGTGCTTTTAACCCTTTAAGATTTTTTTTCTTGAGTGTTTTTATTCCTCCATAGGCATGAAAAAAAAACAATGTGATCAAGTTGTTGTTTTTTTTCATGGAGTTACAAAAATATCCAATAATTTTTGAAGTAAAGAAACGTGTTTAAAACCAAATATCAGAAATTGATATTAAAACACTGATATAAAATCTGACGTTTTCTCTCATTTTAACATACTCTAATGCTAATTATTACTCTTTTCATGGAGATAATATGCAAAAAAAACCAAAAAAACCCACTTTTTATTAAACAAATAATTGATTTACACTGAAACATGTCACTGCAGATCAGGTTTATCAAGAACAGCAAAGGGTTCAAACAATTCCTCATTTATGAAGTTTATCCTGTTATCTCGCTGAATAAAAGGTGAAAACATAAACTTTTATTCATCGCGGCAGTTATTTCCTGCAGTACTTTATTTGAGTGAATAAACCTCACATCTCCGCATCATTCCTTTACGACCTAAAAACACCCGAAAGTGCGTTTTTATCGGATAAAATGAAGTTGAAGTGCTTTTAAACAGGTGTTGAAGTGAACGCTCTCATCTGCGGTCGGTCGTGGACGCCTGGTATCGTGTGGCCGACTCGTTCCTGTGTTTGTGGCTGAGTCATGTGACGTGTGCGTACGTTTCCAGGCCTGGGATGTACGGCCTCGCTGGTAAATGTTGGAATTAAAACGGCGGTAGACGTGCATGTGCAGGCGGCTCACATGTGCACGAGGTTTCAGACTGTCGGACTCACTGTCGTCTGTGTTGTTAATGTCGTCGTGTATGTGCGAGTTGGATATTTATCTTCTTTTCCGAAACCACATGTGGCACAGAAATCCTGTCTGTAATCAATTCCAAAATGGCCTTGAATATTTTTCACCCCAGTGTATGTACACACACACACACTCACACACACACATGCACACATATACACACCTGAGGGTTTTTTAATACGGTGCTTTGTATAAAAGTGACAATAACGTTTATTACAGATGTTGTGTATATCTTTGATATTCTAATGTTTATCCTATTTTGCGGAAAAAGAGAGTACATTTAGAGTCCAAAACCTAGTCATGTTTGTGTGTATTGGTTCTGCACAGGGTCTGATCTTTGCTTTGTAACCCCCCCTACCCCCCCCACCCCCCCCCACCCCCCCATGGCTAAAAGTATGGTAGATATTTTCTAGCTTTGTAGAGACTTTGTACCCATATGCTATTCAGTTTAAATAAATGGTCAGTTCCAAACTGTGCTCCTGGGTGTCGTCTTCATTCCAGTGTTTGAACAGGTGCTTGAAATCCTTGAAAATGCTTGAATTTCAATGTTGTGTTTTCAAATTTGCGTCTATTCATATTTTTTCCAGTTTTTTTTAATTTTTTTTTTTTATTTTATTCTACTTAGTTCTATTCTTATGTTACTTTGCAAAATTGTAACATTTATATTCTATTTTCTTATCTTCAGGGTTTGAACAGGTGCTTGAAATCCTTGAAAATGCTTGAATTTCAATGTTGTGTTTTCAAATTTGCGTCTATTCATATTTTTTCCAGTTTTTTTTATTTTATTCTATTTAGTTCTATTCTTATGTTACTTTGCAAAATTGTAACATTTATATTCTATTTTCTTATCTTCAGGGTTTGAACAGGTGCTTGAAATCCTTGAAAATGCTTGAATTTCAATGTTGTGTTTTCAAATTTGCGTCTATTCATATTTTTTCCAGTTTTTTTTATTTTTTTTTTATTTCATTCTACTTAGTTCTATTCTTATGTTACTTTGCAAAATTGTAACATTTATATTCTATTTTCTTATCTTCAGGGTTTGAACAGGTGCTTGAAATCCTTGAAAATGCTTGAATTTCAATGTTGTGTTTTCAAATTTGCGTCTATTCATATTTTTTCCAGTTTTTTTTATTTTATTCTATTTAGTTCTATTCTTATGTTACTTTGCAAAATTGTAACATTTATATTCTATTTTCTTATCTTCAGGGTTTGAACAGGTGCTTGAAATCCTTGAAAATGCTTGAATTTCAATGTTGTGTTTTCAAATTTGCGTCTATTCATATTTTTTCCAGTTTTTTTTATTTTTTTTTTATTTCATTCTACTTAGTTCTATTCTTATGTTACTTTGCAAAATTGTAACATTTATATTCTATTTTCTTATCTTCAGGGTTTGAACAGGTGCTTGAAATCCTTGAAAATGCTTGAATTTCAATGTTGTGTTTTCAAATTTGCGTCTATTCATATTTTTTCCAGTTTTTTTTATTTTTTTTTTATTTTATTCTACTTAGTTCTATTCTTATGTTACTTTGCAAAATTGTAACATTTATATTCTATTTTCTTATCTTCAGGGTTTGAACAGGTGCTTGAAATCCTTGAAAATGCTTGAATTTCAATGTTGTGTTTTCAAATTTGCGTCTTCATATTTTTTCCAGTTTTTTTTATTTTATTCTACTTAGTTCTATTCTTATGTTACTTTGCAAAATTGTAACATTTATATTCTATTTTCTTATCTTCAGGGTTTGAACAGGTGCTTGAAATCCTTGAAAATGCTTGAATTTCAATGTTGTGTTTTCAAATTTGCGTCTATTCATATTTTTTCCAGTTTTTTTTTATTTTTTTTTAAATTTTATTCTACTTAGTTCTATTCTTATGTTACTTTGCAAAATTGTAACATTTATATTCTATTTTCTTATCTTCAGGGTTTGAACAGGTGCTTGAAATCCTTGAAAATGCTTGAATTTCAATGTTGTGTTTTCAAATTTGCGTCTATTCATATTTTTTCCAGTTTTTTTTATTTTATTCTATTTAGTTCTATTCTTATGTTACTTTGCAAAATTGTAACATTTATATTCTATTTTCTTATCTTCAGGGTTTGAACAGGTGCTTGAAATCCTTGAAAATGCTTGAATTTCAATGTTGTGTTTTCAAATTTGCGTCTATTCATATTTTTTCCAGTTTTTTTTATTTTTTTTTTATTTCATTCTACTTAGTTCTATTCTTATGTTACTTTGCAAAATTGTAACATTTATATTCTATTTTCTTATCTTCAGGGTTTGAACAGGTGCTTGAAATCCTTGAAAATGCTTGAATTTCAATGTTGTGTTTTCAAATTTGCGTCTATTCATATTTTTTTTCCTTTTTTTTATTTATTTATTTTTTAAAATTCTACTTAGTTCTATTCTTATGTTACTTTGCAAAATTGTAACATTTATATTCTATTTTCTTATCTTCAGGGTTTAAATAGGTGCTTGAAATCCTTGAAAATGCTTGAATTTCAATGTTGCGTTTTCAAATTTGCATCTATTCATATTTTTTCCAGTTTTTTTTTTAATTTTTTTATTCTACTTAGTTCTATTCTTATGTTGCTTTGCAAAATTGTAAAATTTATGTTCTATTTTCTTATCTTCAGGGTTTGAACAGGTGCTTGAAATCCTTGAAAATGCTTGAATTTCAATGTTGGGTTTTCAAATTTGCGTCTATTCATATTTTTTTTCCTTTTTTTTATTTATTTATTTTTTAAAATTCTACTTAGTTCTATTCTTATGTTACTTTGCAAAATTGTAACATTTATATTCTATTTTCTTATCTTCAGGGTTTAAATAGGTGCTTGAAATCCTTGAAAATGCTTGAATTTCAATGTTGCGTCTTCAAATTTGCATCTATTCATATTTTTTCCAGTTTTTTTTTTAAATTTTTTTATTCTACTTAGTTCTATTCTTATGTTGCTTTGCAAAATTGTAAAATTTATGTTCTATTTTCTTATCTTCAGGGTTTGAACAGGTGCTTGAAATCCTTGAAAATGCTTGAATTTCAATGTTGGGTTTTCAAATTTGCGTCTATTCATATTTTTTTTCCTTTTTTTTATTTATTTATTTTTTAAAATTCTACTTAGTTCTATTCTTATGTTACTTTGCAAAATTGTAACATTTATATTCTATTTTCTTATCTTCAGGGTTTAAATAGGTGCTTGAAATCCTTGAAAATGCTTGAATTTCAATGTTGCGTCTTCAAATTTGCATCTATTCATATTTTTTCCAGTTTTTTTTTAAATTTTTTTATTCTACTTAGTTCTATTCTTATGTTGCTTTGCAAAATTGTAAAATTTATGTTCTATTTTCTTATCTTCAGGGTTTGAACAGGTGCTTGAAATCCTTGAAAATGCTTGAATTCCAATGTTGTGTTTTCAAGGTCTGGAAAGTACCTGAATTTAAGTTTAACCCTTTACTAAACTAAGGTAAGAACAAATAAAAAAAAAAAAAAGTCGATGTACTTCTGTTAGAGGGGTTAATTTTTGGAATGGTCTGGAAGAGCGATTAAAACAGTTTAAAATAATTAAAACTTTTAAAAAGATTGCAGAAATTAACTATTATTCAAAAATATAGAGCTGAGGCATGACTAAAGAAAATAGCAGTTCCAATATACAGTTGTGGAAAAATTATTAGACCTTCAAAAGTCATCAAAAACAATGGTTATGCAATCTAGTACTAACTCCTGTGTGTATCATGTGGCTAAAACAGACAGAAAAGCTGAGTGGACATTTTTGGAACTCCGTGAAAAATAGGTTCGTAAAAATTTTTTCCATCGCAATGTTTATTTCAAGTCTAAAGAAAAATAAAAACACTCAGGAAAAAAAAAAAACCTTGAATAAGGTTCTCATAATTCATGCATGAAAGGGTTAAAATATTAATTACCAGGCCTTAGTGTAGCAAATGACATAAAAAAAAAAAAAACGACAACAACAAATGTATAGGCTGCATATTTCTACACGTGACAACTGCTCGAATGACTTTAAACCCACAAAAATGATAATAAAACGATTAAATGTTCCAAATGAATTGGAGTGACTGCAGCTGTGTTCTCATTAATGACCACCAGAGGGAGACATACACAAAGAATACCACCCCAGACTGGAACAGGTGACTGGGTTTTCAGTTCAAGGGTCAGATGTAGGATCCTCTGACAGCAGAAGGTGGAGAATACTGATCAGAACGACAGAGCACAGGTGTCAAACATGTGGTTCAGGGTCCAAAACCCACCCATCAAAGGGTCCGATCCGGCCCATGGGATGAATTTGTGAAATGCAAAAACTACACTGGAGATATGAAGAGTCAACAATGTACAAATCATTTTAGATTAGTCCAGTCTAAAGTGGATCAGAACAGTCAAACACTATCATTAGAACCTAAAAATAATAAAACAAATAGGACCAGTGGACCTGGAGCTTACCGGCCAAATGAAAAGCTTTGGCAAATGTATCCAGGTGTCATTTATTATCCCCCAGTTCTGTGTATTTATTCTATGACAGAAAAAGTCCATGTTTTGGTCATATTCCAGTCAGATCTGTCAAAAATTCAAATTCCAACTTAAAATCGTTGATACTGATTCATTGGATCAATCCACGTTCTATCTGTAAAAATGGGAACATTTTTTAAAATCGCACCAAATCCTGAATCAGATCCGGATCAAAATAATTTCAATCCTTTGTGTTGACATCATCATACAGAAGCTGTATACCAAGTCTGAAGTCAATAAGAACTGGAGTTTAGGAGAAGAATACGATTGAAAGTTTTGTAAAGGACAACAGAACAAAATTTCACGTTTTTGGAGCACATACTATAGTCTTATGTTCGACCACCTGGGGGGCGCTGATGACCCCCTAAAAGTAGCTTAAAACACACTTAAATACCTCCAAGATGACTTGTTGATGTCTTGGGGATGATTTAGGACTGTTTTTAAAAGAAATAAAAATTTTGACCGAAATTTCACTTGTTGGAGCACATACTATAGTCTTATATTCGACCACCGGGGGGGCGCTGATGACCCCCCTGAAAAGTTGCTTAAAACACACTTAAACACCTCACAAATGACTTGTTTATGTATTGGGCATGATTTAGAAGTGTTTTAAAGTGAAATAAAAATTTTGACCGAAATTTCACTTGTTGGAGCACATACTATAGTCTTATATTCGACCACCGGGGGGGCGCTGATGACCCCCCTGAAAAGTTGCTTAAAACACACTTAAACACCTCACAAATGACTTGTTTATGTATTGGGCATGATTTAGAAGTATTTTAAAGTGAAATAAAAATTTTGACCAAAATTTCATTTTTTGGAGCACATACTATAGTCTTATGTTCGACCACCGGGGGGGCGCTGATGACCCCCCTCAAAAGTTGCTTAAAACACACTTAAACACCTCACAAATGACTTGTTTATGTATTGGGCATGATTTAGAAGTGTTTTAAAGTGAAATGAAAATTTTGACCAAAATTTCATTTTTTGGAGCACATACTATAGTCTTATGTTCGACCACCTAGGGGGCGCTGATGACCCCCCTGAAAAGTTGCTTAAAACACACTTAAACACCTCACAAATGACTTGTTTATGTATTGGGCATGATTTAGAAGTGTTTTAAAGTGAAATAAAAATTTTGACCGAAATTTCACTTGTTGGAGCACATACTATAGTCTTATGTTCGACCACCAGGGGGGCGCTGATGACCCTCCTCAAAAGTTGCTTAAAACACACTTAAACACCTATCAAATGACTTGTTGATGTCTTGAGGATGATTTAGAACTGTTTTTATGTGAAATAAAAATGTTGACATAAGTTTCATGTTTTGGAGCACATACTATAGTGTTATCTTCGACCACCGGGGGGGCACTGATGACCCCCCTTTAAAAGTTTCTCAAAACACACTTAAATACCTCCAAGATGACTTGTTGATGTCTTGGGGATAATTTAGAACTGTTTTTATGTGAAATAAAATTTTTTACCAAAGTTTCATTTTTTGGAGTCTTATGTTTGACCACTGGGGGGGCACTGATGACCTCCCTTAAAAGGGGCTGAAAACACACTTAAATACCTCACAAATGACTTGTTGATGTCTTGGTGATAATTTAGAACTGTTCTTATGTGAAAAATTTTTTTTGACCCAAATTACATTTTTTGGAGCACATACTATAGTCTTATGTTTGACCACCGGGGGGGCGCTGATGACCCCCCTGAAAAGTTGCTTAAAACACACTTAAACACCTCACAAATGACTTGTTTATGTATTAGGCATGATTTAGAAGTGTTTTAAAGTGAAATAAAAATTTTGACCGAAATTTCACTTGTTGGAGCACATACTATAGTCTTATGTTCGACCACCAAGGGGGCGCTGATGACCCTCCTCAAAAGTTGCTTAAAACACACTTAAACACCTAACAAATGACTTGTTGATGTCTTGAGGATGATTTAGAACTGTTTTTATGTGAAATAAAAATGTTGACATAAGTTTCATGTTTTGGAGCACATACTATAGTGTTATCTTCGACCACCGGGGGGGCACTGATGACCCCCCTTTAAAAGTTTCTCAAAACACACATAAATACCTCCAAGATGACTTGTTGATGTCTTGGGGATAATTTAGAACTGTTTTTATGTGAAATAAAAATTTTTTACCAAAGTTTCATTTTTTGGAGTCTTATGTTTGACCACTGGGGGGGCACTGATGACCTCCCTTAAAAGTGGCTGAAAACACACTTAAATACCTCACAAATGACTTGTTGATGTCTTGGTGATAATTTAGAACTGTTCTTATGTGAAAAATTTTTTTTGACCCAAATTACATTTTTTGGAGCACATACTATAGTCTTATGTTTGACCACCGGGGGGGCGCTGATGACCCCCCTGAAAAGTTGCTAAAAACACACTTAAACACCTCACAAATGACTTGTTTATGTATTGGGCATGATTTAGAAGTGTTTTAAAGTGAAAAAAAAATTTTGACCGAAATTTCACTTGTTGGAGCACATACTATAGTTTTATGTTCGACCACCG
This sequence comes from Sphaeramia orbicularis, assembly GCF_902148855.1. Classification (NCBI taxonomy): domain Eukaryota; kingdom Metazoa; phylum Chordata; class Actinopteri; order Kurtiformes; family Apogonidae; genus Sphaeramia; species Sphaeramia orbicularis. The sequence continues at coordinate 10,538,451 of NC_043962.1, read as the reverse complement.
GGGGGGCGCTGATGACCCCCCTCAAAAGTTGCTTAAAACACACTTAAACACCTAACAAATGACTTGTTGATGTCTTGAGGATGATTTAGAACTGTTTTGATGTGAAATAAAAATGTTGACATAAGTTTCATTTTTTGGAGCACATACTATAGTGTTATCTTCAACCACCGGGGGGGCACTGATGACCCCCCTTTAAAAGTTTCTCAAAACACACTTAAATACCTCCAAGATGACTTGTTGATGTCTTGGGATGATTTAGAACTGTTTTCATGTGAAATAAAATTTTTGACCGAAATTTCACTTGTTGGAGCACATACTATAGTCTTATGTTCGACCACCGGGGCGGCGCTGATGACCCTCCTCAAAAGTTGCTTAAAACACACTTAAATACCTCACAAATGATTTGTTGATGTCTTGGTGATAATTTAGAACTGTTCTTATGTGAAAAAAATTTTTTGACCCAAATTTCATTTTTTTGAACACATACTATAGCCTTATGTTCGACCACCGGGGGGGGCACTGATGAAGCCCCTGAAAAAAGGCTCAAAAAACACTTAAATACCTCACAAATGAAATGTTGATGTCTTGGGGATAATTTAGAAGTGTTTTTATGTGAAAAAAAAATTTTGACCAAAATTTCATTTTTTGGAGCACATACTATAGTCTTATGTTTGACCACCAGGGGGGCGCTGATGACCCCCCTGAAAAGTTGCTTAAAACACACTTAAACACCTCACAAATCACTTGTTTGTGTCTTGGGGATGATGTAGAACTATTTTTATGCGAAATAAAAATTTTGACCAAAATTTCATTTTTTTGGAGCACATACTATAGTCTTATGTCCGACCACCTGGGGGGCGCTGATGACCCCCCTGAAAAGTAGCTTAAAACACACTTAAATACCTCCAAGATGACTTGTTGATGTCTTGGGGATGATTTAGGACTGTTTTTTAAAAGAAATAAAAATTTTGACCGAAATTTCACTTGTTGGAGCACATACTATAGTCTTATGTTCGACCACCGGGGGGACACTGATGAGACCCCTGAAAAGTTGCTTAAATCACACTTAAATACCTCACAAATAACTTGTTGATTTCTTGGGGATGATTTAGAAGTCTTTTAAAGTGAAAACAAAATTTTGACAACAATTTCATTTTTTTGAACACATACTATAGCCTTATGTTCGACCACCGGGTGGGGCACTGATGAAGCCCCTGAAAAAAGGCTCAAAAAACACTTAAATACCTCACATTTGACTTGTTGATGTCTTGGGGATAATTTAGAACTGTTCTTGTGTGTAAAAAAATTTTGACCAAAATTTCATTTTTTGGAGCACATACTGTAGTCTTATGTTTGACCACCGGGGCGGCACTGATGACCCCCCTGAAAAGCGGCTTAAAACACACTTAAATACCTCCAAGATGAGTTTTTGTTGTCTTGGGGATGATGTAGAACTATTTTTATGCGAAATAAAAATTTTGACCAAAATTTCATTTTTTTGGAGCACATACTATAGTCTGATGTTTGACCACCGGGGGGGGCGCTGATGACACCCCTGAAAAGTTGCTTAAAAAAAACTTAAATACCTCTCAAATGACTTGTTGATGTCTCGGGCATGATTTAGAACTGTTTTTAAGTGAAATAAAAATTTTGACAAAGATTTCCTTTCTTGGAGCACATGCTATAGTCTTATGTTTGACCACCAGGGGGGCGCTGATGACCCCCCTGAAAAGTTGCTTAAAACACACTTAAACACCTCACAAATGACTTGTTTATGTATTGGGCATGATTTAGAAGTGTTTTAAAGTGAAATAAAAATTTTGACCAAAATTTCATTTTTTGGAGCACATACTATAGTCTTGTGTTCGACCACCTGGGGGGCGCTGATGACCCCCCTGAAAAGTTGCTTAAAACACACTTAAACACCTCACAAATGACTTGTTTATGTATTGGGCATGATTTAGAAGTGTTTTAAAGTGAAATAAAAATTTTGACCAAAATTTCACTTGTTGGAGCACATACTATAGTCTTATGTTCGACCACCGGGGGGGCGCTGATGACCCTCCTCAAAAGTTGCTTAAAACACACTTAAACACCTATCAAATGACTTGTTGATGTCTTGAGGATGATTTAGAACTGTTTTTATGTGAAATAAAAATGTTGACATAAGTTTCATGTTTTGGAGCACATACTATAGTGTTATCTTCGACCACCGGGGGGGCACTGATGACCCCCCTTTAAAAGTGTCTTAAAACACACTTAAATACCTCCAAGATGACTTGTTGATGTCTTGGGGATAATTTAGAACTGTTTTTATGTGAAATTAAAATTTTTACCAAAGTTTCATTTTTTGGAGTCTTATGTTTGACCACTGGGGGGGCACTGATGACCTCCCTTAAAAGGGGCTGAAAACACACTTAAATACCTCACAAATGACTTGTTGATGTCTTGGTGATAATTTAGAACTGTTCTTATGTGAAAAATTTTTTTTGACCCAAATTACATTTTTTGGAGCACATACTATAGTCTTATGTTTAACAACCGGGGGGGCACTGATGACCCCCCTCAAAAGTTGCTTAAAACATACTTAAACACCTCACAAATGACTTGTTTATGTATTGGGCATGATTTAGAAGTGTTTTAAAGTGAAATAAAAATTTTGACCGAAATTTCACTTGTTGGAGCACATACTATAGTCTTATGTTTGACCACCAGGGGGGCGCTGATGACCCCCCTGAAAAGTTGCTTAAAACACACTTAAATACCTCACAAATGACTTGTTTATTTCTTGGGGATGATTTAGAACTGTTTTTAAGTGAAACAAAAATTTTGACCCAAATTTCATTTTTTTGGAGCACATACTATAGTCTTATGTTTTACCACCAGGGGGGCGCTGATAACCCCCCTGAAAAGTTGCTTAAAACACACTTAAATACCTCACAAATGACTTGTTCATGTCTTGGGGATGATTTAGAACTTTTTTAAAGTGAAATTAAAATTTTGACCAAAATTTCATTTTCTGGAGCACATACTATAGTCTTAAGTTTGACAACCGGGGGGGCACTAATGACCCCCCTCAAAAGTTGCTTAAAACATACTTAAACACCTCACAAATGACTTGTTTATGTATTGGGCATGATTTAGAAGTGTTTTAAAGTGAAATAAAAATTTTGACCGAAATTTCACTTGTTGGAGCACATACTATAGTCTTATGTTTGACCACCAGGGAGGCGCTGATGACCCCCCTGAAAAGTTGCTTAAAACACACTTAAATACCTCACAAATGACTTGTTTATTTCTTGGGGATGATTTAGAACTGTTTTTAAGTGAAACAAAAATTTTGACCCAAATTTCATTTTTTTGGAGCACATACTATAGTCTTATGTTTTACCACCAGGGGGGCGCTGATAACCCCCCTGAAAAGTTGCTTAAAACACACTTAAATACCTCACAAATGACTTGTTCATGTCTTGGGGATGATTTAGAACTTTTTTAAAGTGAAATTAAAATTTTGACCAAAATTTCATTTTTTTGAGCACATACTATAGTCTTATGTTTGACAACCGGGGGGGCACTAATGACCCCCCTCAAAAGTTGCTTAAAACACACTTAAATACCTCCAAGATGACTTGTTGATGTCTTTACAATGATTTAGAAATGTTTTTAAAAGAAAAAAAAAATTTGACCAACATTTCATTTTTTGGAGCACATACTATAGTCTTATGTTTGACCACCAGGGGGGCGCTGATGACCCCCCTGAAAAGTTGCTTAAAACACACTTAAATACCTCACAAATGACTTGTTTATTTCTTGGGGATGATTTAGAACTGTTTTTAAGTGAAACAAAAATTTTGACCCAAATTTCATTTTTTTGGAGCACATACTATAGTCTTATGTTTTACCACCAGGGGGGCGCTGATAACCCCCCTGAAAAGTTGCTTAAAACACACTTAAATACCTCACAAATGACTTGTTCATGTCTTGGGGATGATTTAGAACTTTTTTAAAGTGAAATTAAAATTTTGACCAAAATTTCATTTTCTGGAGCACATACTATAGTCTTAAGTTTGACAACCGGGGGGGCACTAATGACCCCCCTCAAAAGTTGCTTAAAACACACTTAAATACCTCCAAGATGACTTGTTGATGTCTTGTGGATGATTTAGAACTGTTTTTAAAAGAAAAAAAAAATTTGACCAACATTTCATTTTTTGGAGCACATACTATAGTGTTGTGGATGACCACCGGGGGGGGGACTGATGACCCCCCTGAAAAGTGGCTTAAAACACACTTAAATACCTCACAAATGACTTGTTCATGTCTTGGGGATGATTTAGAACTGTTTTAAAGTGAAATAAAAATTTTGACCAAAATTTCACTTTTTGGAGCACATACTATAGTCTTTTTTTTTGAACACCGGGGGGCATAGATGACCCCCCTCAAAAGTTGCTTAAAACACACTTAAACACCTCACAAATCACTTGTTTGTGTCTTGGGCATGATTTAGAACTGTTTTTAAGTTAAATTAAAATTTTGACAAAAATTTCATTTTTTTTACAACATACTATAGACTTATGTTTGACCACCGGCGCGGTACTGATGACACCCCTGAAAAGTTGCTTAAAACACAGTTAAATACCTCTCAAATGACTTGTTGATATCTTGGGCATGATTTAGAACTTTTTTTAAGTGAAATAAAAATTTTGAAAAACATTTCCATTTTTGGAGCACATACTATAGTCTTATGTTTGACCACCAGGGGGAACTGATGACCCCCCTCAAAAGTTGCTTAAAACACACTTAAACATCTCACAAATCACTTTTTTGTGTCTTGGGGATGATGTAGAACTATTTTTATGCGAAATAAAAATTTTAACCAAAATTTCATTTTTTTGGAGCACATACAGTCTTAGTCTTATGTCCCACCACCGGGGGGGCACTGATGACCCCCCTCAAAAGTTTCTTAAAACACACTTAAATACCTCCAAGATGACTTGTTGATGTCTTGGGGATGATTTAGAAATGTTTTTAAAAAAAAAAAAAATTTGACCAACATTTCATTTTTTGGAGCACATACTATAGTCTTATGTTTGACCACCGGGGGGGCGCTGGTAACACCCATGAAAAGTTTCTTAAAACACACTTAAACACCTCACAAATGACTTGTTGATGTCTTGGGGATAATTTAGAACTTTTCTTGTGTGAAAAAAAAATTTTGACAAAGATTTCATTTTTTGGAGCACATACTATAGTCTTATGTCCGACCACCAGGGGGGCGCTGATTACCCCCCTGAAAAGTAGCTTAAAACACACTTAAATACCTCCAAGATGACTTGTTGATTTCTTGGGGATGATTTAGGACTGTTTTTAAAAGAAATAAAAATTTTGACCGAAATTTCACTTGTTGGAGCACATACTATAGTCTTATGTTCGACCACCGGGGGTGCGCTGATGACCCCCCTGAAAAGTTGCTTAAAACACACTTAAACACCTAACAAATGACTTGTTGATGTCTTGAGGAAGATTTAGAACTGTTTTTATGTGAAATAAAAAATTTGACATAAGTTTCATTTTTTGGAGCACATACTATAGTGTTATCTTCGACCACTGTGAGGGCACTGATGTCCCCTCTTTAAAAGTTTCTCAAAACACACTTAAATACCTCCAAGATGAGTTTTTGATGACTTGGGGATGATTTAGAACTGTTTTTATGTGAAATAAAATTTTTTTCCAAACTTTCATTTTTTGGAGTCTTATGGTTGACTACCGGGGGGGCACTGATGACCTCCCTTAAAAGTGGCTGAAAACACACTTAAATACCTCACAAATGACTTGTTGATGTCTTGGTGATAATTTAGAACTGTTCTTATGTGAAAAAATTTTTTATACACAAATTACATTTTTTGTAGCACATACTATAGTTTTATGTTTGACCACCGGGGGGGCACTGATGAGACCCCTGATAAAATTGCTTAAAACACACTTAAATACCTCCAAGATGACTTGTTGATGTCTTGGGGATGATTTAGAACTGTTTTTAAAAAAAAAAAAAAAATTTGACCAACATTTTATTTTTTGGAGCACATACTATAGTCTTATGTTTGACCACCAGGGGGGCGCTGATGACCCCCCTGAAAAGTTGCTTAAAACACACTTAAATACCTCACAAATGACTTGTTCATGTCTTGGGGATGATTTAGAACTTTTTTTAAGTGAAATTAAAATTTTGACCCAAATTTCATTTTTTGGAGCACATACTATAGTCTTATATTTGACAACCGGGGGGGCACTAATGACCCCCCTCAAAAGTTGCTTAAAACACACTTAAATACCTCCAAGATGACTTGTTGATGTCTTGGGGATGATTTAGAACTGTTTTTAAAAAAAAAAAAAATTTGACCAACATTTTATTTTTTGGAGCACATACTATAGTCTTATGTTTGACCACCAGGGGGGCGCTGATGACCCCCCTGAAAAGTTGCTTAAAACACACTTAAATACCTCACAAATGACTTGTTCATGTCTTGGGGATGATTTAGAACTTTTTTTAAGTGAAATTAAAATTTTGACCCAAATTTCATTTTTTGGAGCACATACTATAGTCTTATATTTGACAACCGGGGGGGCACTAATGACCCCCCTCAAAAGTTGCTTAAAACACACTTAAATACCTCCAAGATGACTTGTTGATGTCTTGGGGATGATTTAGAACTGTTTTTAAAAGAAAAAAAAAATTTGACCAACATTTCATTTTTTGGAACACAAACTATAGTGTTGTGGATGACCACCGGGGGGGGACTGATGACCCCCCTGAAAAGTGGCTTAAAACACACTTAAATACCTCACAAATGACTTGTTCATGTCTTGGGGATGATTTAGAATTGTTTTAAAGTGAAATAAAAATTTTGAACAAAATTTCACTTTTTGGAGCACATACTATAGTCTTATGTTTGACCACCAGGGGGGCGCTGATGACCCCCCTGAAAAGTTGCTTACAACACACTTAAATACCTCACAAATGACTTGTTTATGTCTTGGGGATGATTTAGAACTGTTTTTAAGTGAAATAAAAATTTTGACCCAAATTTCATTTTTTGGAGCACATACTATAGTCTTATGTTTGACCACCAGGGGGGCGCTGATGACCCCCCCTGAAAAGTTGCTTAAAACACAATTAAATACATCACAAATGACTTGTTTATGTCTTGGGGATGATTTAGAACTGCTTTTAAGTGAAAAAAAAATTTTGACCCAAATTTCATTTTTTGGAGCACATACTGTAGTCTTATGTTTGACCACCAGGGGGCGCTGATGACCCCCCTGAAAAGTTGCTTAAAACACACTTAAATACCTCACAAATGACTTGTTGATGTCTTGGTGATAATTTAGAACTGTTCTTATGTGAAAAAAAAAATTTGACCCAAATTTCATTTTTTTGAGCACATACTATAGTCTTATGTTTAACCACCGAGGGGGCACTGATGCCCCCCCTCAAAAGTTACTTAAAACACACTTAAACACCTAAAAAATGACTTGTTCATGTCTTGGGGATGATTTAGAACTTTTTTAAAGTGAAATTTAAATTTTGACCAAAATTTCCTTTTTTGGAGCACATACTATAGTCTTATGTTTGACAACCGGGGGGGGCACTAATGACCCCCCTCAAAAGTTTCTTAAAACACACTTAAATACCTCACAAATGACTTGTTCATGTCTTGGGGATGATATAGAACTGTTTTTAAAAGAAATAAAAATTTTGACCAAAATTTAATTTTTCTGAGCACATACTATAGTCTTATGTTCGACCACCGGGGGGGTGCTAATGACCCCCCTCAAAAGTTGCTTAAAATACACTTAAACCCCTAACAAATGACTTGTTTATGTCTTGTGGATGATTTAGAACTGTTTTTATGTGAAATAAAAAGTTTGACCAAAGTTTCATTTTTTGGAGCACATACTATAGTGTTATCTTCGACCACCGGGGGGGCACTGATGACCCCCCTTTAAAAGTTTCTCAAAACACACTTAAATACCTCCAAGATGACTTGTTGATGTCTTGGGGATGATTTAGAACTGTTTTTATGTGAAATAAAAATTTTTTATCAAAGTTTCATTTTTTGGAGCACAAACTATAGTTTTATGTTTGACCACCGGGGGGGCACTCATGACCTCCCTTAAAAGTGGCTGAAAACACACTTAAATACCTCACAAATGACTTGTTGATGTCTTGGGGATAATTTCGAACTATTCTTATGTGAAAAAAAATTTTTGACCAAAATTTCATTTTTTTGAGCACATACTATAGTCTTATGTTTGACCACCGGGAGGGCACCGATGACCCCCCTCAAAATTTGCTTAAAACACACTTAAAAACCTCACAAATGACTTATTTGTGTCTTGGGGATGATGTAGAACTATTTTTATGTGAAAAAAAAATTTTGACCAAAATTTCATTTTTTTGGAGCACATATTATAGTCTTATGTTCGACCACCGGGAGGGCACTGATGACCCCCCTCAAAAGTTGCTTAAAACACACTTAAACACCTCACAAATCACTTGTTTGTGTCTTGGTCATGATTTAGAACTTTTTTTAAGTGAAATTAAAATTTTTACAAAAATTTCATTTTTTCGAGCACATACTATAGTCTTATGTTTGACCACCGGGGGGGCACTGATGACCCCCCTAAAAAGCTGCTTAAATCACACTGAAATACCTAACAAATGACTTGTTGATGTCTTCGGGATGATTTAGAACTATTTTTAAGTGAAATTAAAATTTTGACCAAAATTTCATTTTTCGGAGCACATACTATACTCCTATTTTTGACCACCGGGGGGGCACTAAAGACCCCCCTCAAAAGTGGCTTAAAACACACTTAAATACCTCCAAGATGACTTGTTGATGTCTCTGGGATGATGTAGAACTGTTTTTTTGTGAAATACAATTTTTGACCAAAATTTGCTTTTTTGGAACACATACTATAGTCTAATTTTTGACCACCGGGGGAGCACTGATGACCCCCCTGAAAAGTGGCTTAAAACACACTTAAATACCTCCAAGATGAGTTTTTGATTTCTCTGGGATGATGTAGAACTTTTTTATGTGAAATAAAAATTTTTACCAAAATTTCATTTTTTGGAAAACATACTATAGAATTATGTTTGACCACCGGGGGGGCAGTGATGACCCCCCTCCAAAGTTGCTTAAAACACACTTAAACACCTCACAAATCACTTGTTTGTGTTTTGGGGATGATTTAGAACTGTTTTTAAGTGAAAAAAAAAATTGACACCAATTTCATTTTTTTGAACACATACTATAGCCTTATGTTCGACCACCGGAGGGGTGCTAATGACACCCCTGAAAAGTTTCTTATATCACACTTAAATACTTCACAAATGACTTGTTGGTGTGTTTGGATGATTTAGAACTGCTTTTAACTGAAAAAAAAAATTGACACCAATTTCATTTTTTTGAACACATACTATAGCCTTATGTTCAATCACCGGGGGGGCACTGATGAAGCCCCTGAAAAAAGGCTTAAAACACACTAAAATACCTCACAAATGACATGTTGATGTCTTAGGGATAATGTAGAACTGTTCTTATGTGAAAAAAAAATTTTGACCAAAATTTCATTTTTTGGAGCACATACTATAGTCTTATGTTTGAACACCGGGGGGGCAGTGATGACCCCCCTTAAAAGTTGCTTAAAACACACTTAAACACCTCACAAATCACTTTTTTTATTTCTTGGGCATGATTTAGAACTGTTTTTAAGTGAAATTAAAATTTTGACCAAAATTTCATTTTTTGGAGCCCATACTATAGTCTTATGTTTTACCACCGGGGGGGCATTGATGACCTCCTTTAAAAATGGCTTAAAACACACTTAAATACCTCACAAATGGCTTGTTGATGTCTTTGGGATGATTTAGAACTGTTTTAAAGTGAAAACAAAATTTTGACAACAATTTCATTTTTTTGAACACATACTATAGCCTTATGTTTGACCACTGGGGGGGCACTGATGAAGCCCCTGAAAAATTGCTTAAATCACACTTAAATACCTCACAAGTGACTTGTTGATTTCTTGGGGATGATTTAGAACATTTTTTAAGTGAAAAAAAAATTATACCCAAATTTCATTTTTTATAACACATACTATATCCTTATGTTCGAGCACCGGGGGGGGGGGGGGCACTCATGAAGCCCCTTAAAAAAGGCTTAAAACACACTTAAATACCTCACAAATGACTTGTTGATGTCTTGGGCATGATTTAGAACTGTTTTTAAGTGAAATAAAAATTTTGACCAAGATTTCCTTTTTTGGAGCACATACTATAGTCTTATGTTCGACCACTAGGGGGGCACTAATGACCCCCCTCAAATGTTGCTTTAAACACATTTAAACACCTCATAAATCACTTGTTCCTGTCTTGGGCATGATTTAGAACTGTTTTTAAGTGAAATTAAAATTTTGACCAAAATTTCATTTTATGTACCACATACTATAGATTTATGTTTGACCACTGGGGGGGTCACTGATGACCCCCCCCCGAAAAGCGGCTTAAAACACACTTAAATACCTCCAAGATGAGTTTTTGATGTCTTGGGGATGATGCAGAACTATTTTTATGCGAAATAAAAATTTTGACCAAAATTTCATTTTTTTGGAGCACATACTATAGTCTTATTTTCGACCACCGGAGGGGTGCTAATGACCCCCCTGAAAAGTTGCTTAAAAAACACTTAAATACCTCACAAATGACTTGCTGATGTCTTGGGTAGGATTTAGAACATTTTTTAAGTGAAATAAAAATTTTGACGAAGATGTCCTTTTTCGGAGCTTTGACAACCCGTAGGGTGAAACATATTTACAAAGGAAACCAGGAGTCAAGGAGTATAATTCGAAAAAAACTTCATTTATTTGCATTTAGTGTATTGTTCTTTTGCTATTCTCTTTGATTGAAACCAACATGGTTTTAATTATGCAAAATCCAAAAACCCCCTTTTTTAAACCCCCGTGCCCAAAGTAACAAAGAAAAAGACCAGAGTGGACCAGCAAACTAAACATAAGGACGGTGCGCTGGACAGGCCAACCCTGTACAGGGCCGTAGAAGCTGCCAGCGCACCGCTACCCTATCAAATGAAGCAAACTTCAAAAATAAGCCCTAACGAAAGGAAAAGCGAAAACAGGACGTCCGGATCCACCTGGTCAAACAAAAGGATAAGCTAACAAAAAGCTAACAAAAACCCCGCTGGCATGGAGCAACCTGCGTGGAGGAGTGGAGCGGATGCGCGCCTCAACGTGCGCGCTCCGGACGCCGGCATCGCTGGAGGAGGTGGAGAGAGCAGGAGGCGAGAGAGAGCGAGAGCCCAGCACTGGTCCAATTTATAGGCTCAGTCGGCAGGAAAACCAATTGGCCATCTATTAAAGAAACACTAAATACATACTATTATCCCAAAAATGTCATCCAGGCAAAAAAAAAATAAGAGAGAGCAATATTCACCCAAAAGTGTCAAGTAGGAATTATAACGAAAAAAACCCACAAAAGATAAAGGTGGAAAATAAAAGGGCGTCAGAACATTACAGGAGCACATACTAAAGTCTTGTGTTTGACAACCGGGAGGGCACTGATGACTCCCCCGAAAAGTGGCTTAAAACACACTTAAATACCTCACAAATGACTTGGTGATTTCTTGGGCATGATTTAGAACTGTTTTTAAGTATAATGAAACTTTTGACCAAAATTTCCTTTTGTTGGAGCACATACTATAGTCTTATGTTTTACCACCGGGGGGGCGCTGGTGACCCCCCTGAAAAGTTGCTTAAAACACACTTAAATACCTCCAAGAGGAGTTTTTGAATTCTCTGGGATGATGTAGAACTGTTTTTATGTGAAATAAAAATTTTTACAAAAATTTCCTTTTTTGGAACAAATACTATAGTCTTATGTTTTACCACCGGGGGGGCATAATGACCCCCTTGAAAAGTGGCTTAAAACACACTTAAATACCTCCGAGATGAGTTTTTGATGTCTTGTGGATGATTTAGAACTGTTTTTAAGTGAAAAAAAATTTTTGACCAAAATTTCATTTTTTTGAACACATACTATAGCCTTATGTTCGACCACAGGGGGGGCACTGATGAACCCCCTGAAAAAAGGCTTAAAACACACTTTAATACCTCACAAATTATTTGTTGATGTCTTGGGGATGATTTAGAACTGTTTTTATGTGAAATAAAAATTTTTTATCAAAGTTTCATTTTTTGGAGCACAAACTATAGTTTTATGTTTGACCACCGGGGGGGCACTCATGACCTCCCTTAAAAGTGGCTGAAAACACACTTAAATACCTCACAAATGACTTGTTGATGTCTTGGGGATAATTTCGAACTATTCTTATGTGAAAAAAAATTTTTGACCAAAATTTCATTTTTTTGAGCACATACTATAGTCTTATGTTTGACCACCGGGAGGGCACCGATGACCCCCCTCAAAATTTGCTTAAAACACACTTAAAAACCTCACAAATGACTTATTTGTGTCTTGGGGATGATGTAGAACTATTTTTATGTGAAAAAAAAATTTTGACCAAAATTTCATTTTTTTGGAGCACATATTATAGTCTTATGTTCGACCACCGGGAGGGCACTGATGACCCCCCTCAAAAGTTGCTTAAAACACACTTAAACACCTCACAAATCACTTGTTTGTGTCTTGGTCATGATTTAGAACTTTTTTTAAGTGAAATTAAAATTTTTACAAAAATTTCATTTTTTCGAGCACATACTATAGTCTTATGTTTGACCACCGGGGGGGCACTGATGACCCCCCTAAAAAGCTGCTTAAATCACACTGAAATACCTAACAAATGACTTGTTGATGTCTTCGGGATGATTTAGAACTATTTTTAAGTGAAATTAAAATTTTGACCAAAATTTCATTTTTCGGAGCACATACTATACTCCTATTTTTGACCACCGGGGGGGCACTAAAGACCCCCCTCAAAAGTGGCTTAAAACACACTTAAATACCTCCAAGATGACTTGTTGATGTCTCTGGGATGATGTAGAACTGTTTTTTTGTGAAATACAATTTTTGACCAAAATTTGCTTTTTTGGAACACATACTATAGTCTAATTTTTGACCACCGGGGGAGCACTGATGACCCCCCTGAAAAGTGGCTTAAAACACACTTAAATACCTCCAAGATGAGTTTTTGATTTCTCTGGGATGATGTAGAACTTTTTTATGTGAAATAAAAATTTTTACCAAAATTTCATTTTTTGGAAAACATACTATAGAATTATGTTTGACCACCGGGGGGGCAGTGATGACCCCCCTCCAAAGTTGCTTAAAACACACTTAAACACCTCACAAATCACTTGTTTGTGTTTTGGGGATGATTTAGAACTGTTTTTAAGTGAAAAAAAAAATTGACACCAATTTCATTTTTTTGAACACATACTATAGCCTTATGTTCGACCACCGGAGGGGTGCTAATGACACCCCTGAAAAGTTTCTTATATCACACTTAAATACTTCACAAATGACTTGTTGGTGTGTTTGGATGATTTAGAACTGCTTTTAACTGAAAAAAAAAATTGACACCAATTTCATTTTTTTGAACACATACTATAGCCTTATGTTCAATCACCGGGGGGGCACTGATGAAGCCCCTGAAAAAAGGCTTAAAACACACTAAAATACCTCACAAATGACATGTTGATGTCTTAGGGATAATGTAGAACTGTTCTTATGTGAAAAAAAAATTTTGACCAAAATTTCATTTTTTGGAGCACATACTATAGTCTTATGTTTGAACACCGGGGGGGCAGTGATGACCCCCCTTAAAAGTTGCTTAAAACACACTTAAACACCTCACAAATCACTTTTTTATTTCTTGGGCATGATTTAGAACTGTTTTTAAGTGAAATTAAAATTTTGACCAAAATTTCATTTTTTGGAGCCCATACTATAGTCTTATGTTTTACCACCGGGGGGGCATTGATGACCTCCTTTAAAAATGGCTTAAAACACACTTAAATACCTCACAAATGGCTTGTTGATGTCTTTGGGATGATTTAGAACTGTTTTAAAGTGAAAACAAAATTTTGACAACAATTTCATTTTTTTGAACACATACTATAGCCTTATGTTTGACCACTGGGGGGGCACTGATGAAGCCCCTGAAAAATTGCTTAAATCACACTTAAATACCTCACAAGTGACTTGTTGATTTCTTGGGGATGATTTAGAACATTTTTTAAGTGAAAAAAAAATTATACCCAAATTTCATTTTTTATAACACATACTATATCCTTATGTTCGAGCACCGGGGGGGGGGGGGGGCACTCATGAAGCCCCTTAAAAAAGGCTTAAAACACACTTAAATACCTCACAAATGACTTGTTGATGTCTTGGGCATGATTTAGAACTGTTTTTAAGTGAAATAAAAATTTTGACCAAGATTTCCTTTTTTGGAGCACATACTATAGTCTTATGTTCGACCACTAGGGGGGCACTAATGACCCCCCTCAAATGTTGCTTTAAACACATTTAAACACCTCATAAATCACTTGTTCCTGTCTTGGGCATGATTTAGAACTGTTTTTAAGTGAAATTAAAATTTTGACCAAAATTTCATTTTATGTACCACATACTATAGATTTATGTTTGACCACTGGGGGGGTCACTGATGACCCCCCCCCGAAAAGCGGCTTAAAACACACTTAAATACCTCCAAGATGAGTTTTTGATGTCTTGGGGATGATGCAGAACTATTTTTATGCGAAATAAAAATTTTGACCAAAATTTCATTTTTTTGGAGCACATACTATAGTCTTATTTTCGACCACCGGAGGGGTGCTAATGACCCCCCTGAAAAGTTGCTTAAAAAACACTTAAATACCTCACAAATGACTTGCTGATGTCTTGGGTAGGATTTAGAACATTTTTTAAGTGAAATAAAAATTTTGACGAAGATGTCCTTTTTCGGAGCTTTGACAACCCGTAGGGTGAAACATATTTACAAAGGAAACCAGGAGTCAAGGAGTATAATTCGAAAAAAACTTCATTTATTTGCATTTAGTGTATTGTTCTTTTGCTATTCTCTTTGATTGAAACCAACATGGTTTTAATTATGCAAAATCCAAAAACCCCCTTTTTTAAACCCCCGTGCCCAAAGTAACAAAGAAAAAGACCAGAGTGGACCAGCAAACTAAACATAAGGACGGTGCGCTGGACAGGCCAACCCTGTACAGGGCCGTAGAAGCTGCCAGCGCACCGCTACCCTATCAAATGAAGCAAACTTCAAAAATAAGCCCTAACGAAAGGAAAAGCGAAAACAGGACGTCCGGATCCACCTGGTCAAACAAAAGGATAAGCTAACAAAAAGCTAACAAAAACCCCGCTGGCATGGAGCAACCTGCGTGGAGGAGTGGAGCGGATGCGCGCCTCAACGTGCGCGCTCCGGACGCCGGCATCGCTGGAGGAGGTGGAGAGAGCAGGAGGCGAGAGAGAGCGAGAGCCCAGCACTGGTCCAATTTATAGGCTCAGTCGGCAGGAAAACCAATTGGCCATCTATTAAAGAAACACTAAATACATACTATTATCCCAAAAATGTCATCCAGGCAAAAAAAAAATAAGAGAGAGCAATATTCACCCAAAAGTGTCAAGTAGGAATTATAACGAAAAAAACCCACAAAAGATAAAGGTGGAAAATAAAAGGGCGTCAGAACATTACAGGAGCACATACTAAAGTCTTGTGTTTGACAACCGGGAGGGCACTGATGACTCCCCCGAAAAGTGGCTTAAAACACACTTAAATACCTCACAAATGACTTGGTGATTTCTTGGGCATGATTTAGAACTGTTTTTAAGTATAATGAAACTTTTGACCAAAATTTCCTTTTGTTGGAGCACATACTATAGTCTTATGTTTTACCACCGGGGGGGCGCTGGTGACCCCCCTGAAAAGTTGCTTAAAACACACTTAAATACCTCCAAGAGGAGTTTTTGAATTCTCTGGGATGATGTAGAACTGTTTTTATGTGAAATAAAAATTTTTACAAAAATTTCCTTTTTTGGAACAAATACTATAGTCTTATGTTTTACCACCGGGGGGGCATAATGACCCCCTTGAAAAGTGGCTTAAAACACACTTAAATACCTCCGAGATGAGTTTTTGATGTCTTGTGGATGATTTAGAACTGTTTTTAAGTGAAAAAAAATTTTTGACCAAAATTTCATTTTTTTGAACACATACTATAGCCTTATGTTCGACCACAGGGGGGGCACTGATGAACCCCCTGAAAAAAGGCTTAAAACACACTTTAATACCTCACAAATTATTTGTTGATGTCTTGGGGATGATTTAGAACTGTTTTTATGTGAAATAAAAATTTTTTATCAAAGTTTCATTTTTTGGAGCACAAACTATAGTTTTATGTTTGACCACCGGGGGGGCACTCATGACCTCCCTTAAAAGTGGCTGAAAACACACTTAAATACCTCACAAATGACTTGTTGATGTCTTGGGGATAATTTCGAACTATTCTTATGTGAAAAAAAATTTTTGACCAAAATTTCATTTTTTTGAGCACATACTATAGTCTTATGTTTGACCACCGGGAGGGCACCGATGACCCCCCTCAAAATTTGCTTAAAACACACTTAAAAACCTCACAAATGACTTATTTGTGTCTTGGGGATGATGTAGAACTATTTTTATGTGAAAAAAAAATTTTGACCAAAATTTCATTTTTTTGGAGCACATATTATAGTCTTATGTTCGACCACCGGGAGGGCACTGATGACCCCCCTCAAAAGTTGCTTAAAACACACTTAAACACCTCACAAATCACTTGTTTGTGTCTTGGTCATGATTTAGAACTTTTTTTAAGTGAAATTAAAATTTTTACAAAAATTTCATTTTTTCGAGCACATACTATAGTCTTATGTTTGACCACCGGGGGGGCACTGATGACCCCCCTAAAAAGCTGCTTAAATCACACTGAAATACCTAACAAATGACTTGTTGATGTCTTCGGGATGATTTAGAACTATTTTTAAGTGAAATTAAAATTTTGACCAAAATTTCATTTTTCGGAGCACATACTATACTCCTATTTTTGACCACCGGGGGGGCACTAAAGACCCCCCTCAAAAGTGGCTTAAAACACACTTAAATACCTCCAAGATGACTTGTTGATGTCTCTGGGATGATGTAGAACTGTTTTTTTGTGAAATACAATTTTTGACCAAAATTTGCTTTTTTGGAACACATACTATAGTCTAATTTTTGACCACCGGGGGAGCACTGATGACCCCCCTGAAAAGTGGCTTAAAACACACTTAAATACCTCCAAGATGAGTTTTTGATTTCTCTGGGATGATGTAGAACTTTTTTATGTGAAATAAAAATTTTTACCAAAATTTCATTTTTTGGAAAACATACTATAGAATTATGTTTGACCACCGGGGGGGCAGTGATGACCCCCCTCCAAAGTTGCTTAAAACACACTTAAACACCTCACAAATCACTTGTTTGTGTTTTGGGGATGATTTAGAACTGTTTTTAAGTGAAAAAAAAAATTGACACCAATTTCATTTTTTTGAACACATACTATAGCCTTATGTTCGACCACCGGAGGGGTGCTAATGACACCCCTGAAAAGTTTCTTATATCACACTTAAATACTTCACAAATGACTTGTTGGTGTGTTTGGATGATTTAGAACTGCTTTTAACTGAAAAAAAAAAATTGACACCAATTTCATTTTTTTGAACACATACTATAGCCTTATGTTCAATCACCGGGGGGGCACTGATGAAGCCCCTGAAAAAAGGCTTAAAACACACTAAAATACCTCACAAATGACATGTTGATGTCTTAGGGATAATGTAGAACTGTTCTTATGTGAAAAAAAAATTTTGACCAAAATTTCATTTTTTGGAGCACATACTATAGTCTTATGTTTGAACACCGGGGGGGCAGTGATGACCCCCCTTAAAAGTTGCTTAAAACACACTTAAACACCTCACAAATCACTTTTTTTATTTCTTGGGCATGATTTAGAACTGTTTTTAAGTGAAATTAAAATTTTGACCAAAATTTCATTTTTTGGAGCCCATACTATAGTCTTATGTTTTACCACCGGGGGGGCATTGATGACCTCCCTTAAAAATGGCTTAAAACACACTTAAATACCTCACAAATGACTTGTTGATGTCTTTGGGATGATTTAGAACTGTTTTAAAGTGAAAACAAAATTTTGACAACAATTTCATTTTTTTGAACACATACTATAGCCTTATGTTTGACCACCGGGAGGGCACTGATGAAGCCCCTGAAAAATTGCTTAAATCACACTTAAATACCTCACAAGTGACTTGTTGATTTCTTGGGGATGATTTAGAACATTTTTTAAGTGAAAAAAAAATTATACCCAAATTTCATTTTTTATAACACATACTATATCCTTATGTTCGAGCACCGGGGGGGGGGGGGGCACTCATGAAGCCCCTTAAAAAAGGCTTAAAACACACTTAAATACCTCACAAATGACTTGTTGATGTCTTGGGCATGATTTAGAACTGTTTTTAAGTGAAATAAAAATTTTGACCAAGATTTCCTTTTTTGGAGCACATACTATAGTCTTATGTTCGACCACTAGGGGGGCACTAATGACCCCCCTCAAATGTTGCTTTAAACACATTTAAACACCTCATAAATCACTTGTTCCTGTCTTGGGCATGATTTAGAACTGTTTTTAAGTGAAATTAAAATTTTGACCAAAATTTCATTTTATGTACCACATACTATAGATTTATGTTTGACCACTGGGGGGGTCACTGATGACCCCCCCCCGAAAAGCGGCTTAAAACACACTTAAATACCTCCAAGATGAGTTTTTGATGTCTTGGGGATGATGCAGAACTATTTTTATGCGAAATAAAAATTTTGACCAAAATTTCATTTTTTTGGAGCACATACTATAGTCTTATTTTCGACCACCGGAGGGGTGCTAATGACCCCCCTGAAAAGTTGCTTAAAAAACACTTAAATACCTCACAAATGACTTGCTGATGTCTTGGGTAGGATTTAGAACATTTTTTAAGTGAAATAAAAATTTTGACGAAGATGTCCTTTTTCGGAGCTTTGACAACCCGTAGGGTGAAACATATTTACAAAGGAAACCAGGAGTCAAGGAGTATAATTCGAAAAAAACTTCATTTATTTGCATTCAGTGTATTGTTCTTTTGCTATTCTCTTTGATTGAAACCAACATGGTTTTAATTATGCAAAATCCAAAAACCCCCTTTTTTAAACCCCCGTGCCCAAAGTAACAAAGAAAAAGACCAGAGTGGACCAGCAAACTAAACATAAGGACGGTGCGCTGGAAAGGCCAACCCTATACAGGGCCGTAGAAGCTGCCAGCGCACCGCTACCCTATCAAATGAAGCAAACTTCAAAAATAAGCCCTAACGAAAGGAAAAGCGAAAACAGGACGTCCGGATCCACCTGGTCAAACAAAAGGATAAGCTAACAAAAAGCTAACAAAAACCCCGCTGGCATGGAGCAACCTGCGTGGAGGAGTGGAGCGGATGCGCGCCTCAACGTGCGCGCTCCGGACGCCGGCATCGCTGGAGGAGGTGGAGAGAGCAGGAGGCGAGAGAGAGCGAGAGCCCAGCACTGGTCCAATTTATAGGCTCAGTCGGCAGGAAAACCAATTGGCCATCTATTAAAGAAACACTAAATACATACTATTATCCCAAAAATGTCATCCAGGCAAAAAAAAAAATAAGAGAGAGCAATATTCACCCAAAAGTGTCAAGTAGGAATTATAACGAAAAAAACCCACAAAAGATAAAGGTGGAAAATAAAAGGGCGTCAGAACATTACAGGAGCACATACTAAAGTCTTGTGTTTGACAACCGGGAGGGCACTGATGACTCCCCCGAAAAGTGGCTTAAAACACACTTAAATACCTCACAAATGACTTGGTGATTTCTTGGGCATGATTTAGAACTGTTTTTAAGTATAATGAAACTTTTGACCAAAATTTCCTTTTGTTGGAGCACATACTATAGTCTTATGTTTTACCACCGGGGGGGCGCTGGTGACCCCCCTGAAAAGTTGCTTAAAACACACTTAAATACCTCCAAGAGGAGTTTTTGAATTCTCTGGGATGATGTAGAACTGTTTTTATGTGAAATAAAAATTTTTACAAAAATTTCCTTTTTTGGAACAAATACTATAGTCTTATGTTTTACCACCGGGGGGGCATAATGACCCCCTTGAAAAGTGGCTTAAAACACACTTAAATACCTCCGAGATGAGTTTTTGATGTCTTGTGGATGATTTAGAACTGTTTTTAAGTGAAAAAAAATTTTTGACCAAAATTTCATTTTTTTGAACACATACTATAGCCTTATGTTCGACCACAGGGGGGGCACTGATGAACCCCCTGAAAAAAGGCTTAAAACACACTTTAATACCTCACAAATTATTTGTTGATGTCTTGGGGATGATTTAGAACTGTTTTTAAGTGAAAAAAAATTTTTGACCAAAATTTCATGTTTTTTGAACACATACTATATTCTTATGTTCGACCACCGGGGGGGGCACTGATGAACCCCCTGAAAAAAGGCTTAAAACACACTTTAGTACCTCACAAATTACTTGTTGATGTCTTGGGGATAATTTAGAACTTTTTTTATGTGAAAAAAAATTTTGACCAAAATTTTTTTTTGGAGCACATACACATCTTATGTTTGACCACCGTGGGGGCGCTGGTGACCCCCCTGAAAAGTGGCTTTAAACACACTTAAATACCTCCAAGATGAGTTTTTGATGTCTTGGGGATGATGTAGAACTGTTTTTATGTGAAAAAAAAATTTTGACCAAAGTTTCATTTTTTTTGAACACATACTATAGTCTTATGTTCGACCACCGGGGGGGCACTGATGAACCCCCTGAAAAAAGGCTTAAAACACACTTTAGTACCTCACAAATTACTTGTTGATGTCTTGGGGATAATTTAGACCTTTTTTTATGTGAAAAAAAATTTTGACCAAAAGTTTTTTTTTGGAGCATATATTATAGTCAAATGTTTGACCACCGTGGGGGCGCTGGTGACCCCCCTGAAAAGTGGCTTTAAACACACTTAAATACCTCCAAGATGAGTTTTTGATGTCTTGGGGATGATGTAGAACTGTTTTTATGTGAAATAAAAATTTTGACTAAAATTTTTTTTTTGGAGCACATACTATATAGTCTTATGTTCGACCACCGGGGGGGCACTGATGACCTCCCTTAAAAGTGGCTTAAAACACACTTAAATACCTCACAAATGACTTGTTGAAGTCTTGGGGATGATTTAGAATTTTTTTTATGTGGGAAAAAAATTTTTGACCAAAATTTCATTTTTTGGAGCACATACTATAGTCTTATGTTTTACCACCGGGGGGGCACTATAACCCCCCTCAAAAGTTGCTTAAAACACACTTAAACACCTCACAAATCCCTTGTTTGTGTCTTGGGCATGATTTAGAACTTTTTTTTACGTGAAATAAAAATTTTGACCAAAATATCATTTTTTGGAACACATACTATAGTCTTATGTTTTACCACCGGGGGGGCACTTATGACCCCCCTTAAAAGCGGCTTAAAACACACTTAAATACCTCCAAGATTAGTTTTTGATGTCTTGGGGATGATGTAGAACTGTTTTTTTGCGAAACAACAATTTTGATCAAAATTTCAATTTTTGGAACACATACTATAGTCTTATGTTTGACTACTGGGAGGGCACTGATGACCCACCTGAAAAGTTGCTTAAAACACACTTAAACACCTCACACATGCCTCTTTTATGTATCGGGCATGATTTAGAACTGCTTTTATGTGAAATTAAAATTTTGACCCAAATTTAATTTGTTGGAGCACTTGGTCTTATGTTTGACCACTGGGGGGATGCTTATCAGCCGCCTTAAAAGTTTTTTAAAACATACTTTAATACCACACAAATGACTTTTTCTTTTCTTGGGGATGATGTAGAACTTTTTTTAAGGTCAATAAAAATTTTTCCAAAATTTCATTTTTTGGAGCACATAATATAGTCTTATGTTACACCACTTGGCGGACACTGATAACCCCCCTGAAAAGTTGCTTAAAATACACTTAAATACCTCACAAATGACTATATTATGTCTTTGGGATGCTTAACTCCGCCATGGATGTTACATTTTTGCCGGAATTGGTTTGTCTCTCGGTCCCTGTGCAGGATAACTCAAAAAGTTATGCACAGATTTTGATGAAAATTTCAGGAAATTGATATTGGCACAAGGAACAAATGATTAAATATTGGTGGTACTTTTTGACAATGAGAGGCTGACGGAAAAAAAACATAATAAAGGTTTAAAACATCCTAAAATTCCACATAGAACCCTTTTAAATAAAACCATATTCCAGAACCAGTCCAAATTGGACATGTTAAAATGACATCTTATAGTCTTACTTTTTGACCATCAGAGGCCGTTAGACAAAACCTGAATGATGGGTTAAAACTGTCTAAAATACTTCACAGAACTCTTCTAAATACCTCAGCATTTAAATAAAACCCTTTAAAACCAAATTCCAGAACCAGTCCAAATTGGGTATTTTCACACATACTCTTACTTTTTGACCACCAGAAACAACCTGAATAAAGGCTTAAAAACACCTAAAATACTTCATAGAACCCTTCTAATTACCTCAGCCGTTAAATAAAACCCTTTAAAACCATATTCCAGAACTAGTACAAATTGGACATTTTAAAATGGCATACTATAGTCTTACTTTTTGACCATGAGACGCTGTTGGAAAAAACTTCAATAAAGGCTTAAAAATACCTAAAATATCTCTTAAAATGCTTCTTAATACCTCAGCAGTTAAATAAAACTATTTTGAACCATATTCCAGAACGAGTCCAAATCGGGTATTTTCACATATACTATAGTCTTACTTTTTGACCATCAGAGGCCGTCGGAAATAACCTGAGTAAAGGCTTAAAAACACCTAAAATACTTCATAGAACCCTTCTTAATAACTCAGCAGTTAAATAAAACCCTTTAAAACCATATTCCAGAACTAGTCCAAATTGGGTATTTTCACACATACTGTAGTCTTACTTTTTGACCATCAGAGGCTGTCAGAAAAAAACTGAATTAAGGCTTAAAAATACCTAAAATACCTCTTAAAACCCTTCCTAATAACTCACTTGTTAAAAAAAAAAGCCCATTAAAGCATATTCCAGAACCTGTCCAAATTTGGTATTTTCACACATACTATAGCCTTACTTTTTGACCATCAGAGGCCGTTAGAAAAAACCTGAATGATGGGTTAAAACTATCTAAAATACTTCACAGAACTCTTCTAAATACCTCAGCAGTTAAATAAAACCCTTTAAAACCATATTACAGAACTAGTCCAAATTGGGTATTTTCACACATACTATAGTCTTACTTTTTGACCATCAGAGGCTGTCGGAAAAAAACTGAATTAAGGCTTAAAAATACCTAAAATACATCTTAAAACCCTTCTTAATACCTCATTTATTAAAAACAGCCTTTTAAAACCATATTCCAGAACCAGTCCAAATTGGACATTTTCACACATACTATAGTCTTACTTTTTGACCATCAGAGGCCATCGGAAAAAACTTTAATAATGGCTTAAAAACACCTAAAATACTTCGTAGAACCCTTCTAAATGCCTCAGCAGTTAAATAAAACCCTTTAAAACCATATTCCAGAACCAGTCCAAATTGGACATTTTAAAACGACATACTATAGCCTTACTTTTTGACCATGAGAGGCTGTCAGAAAAAAAACTGAATTAAGGCTTAAAAATACCTAAAATACGTCTTTAAACCCTTCTTAATACCTCATTTGTTAAAAAAAGCCTTTTAAAACCATATTCCAGAACCAGTCCACATTGGGTATTTTCACCCATACTATAGCCTTACTTTTTGACCATCAGAGGCCGTCAGAAAAAACCTGAGTAATGGGTTAAAACTATCTAAAATACTTCATAGAACTCTTCTAAATATCTCAGCAGTTAAATAAAACCCTTTAAAACCATATTCCAGATCCAGTCCAAATTGAGTATTTTAAAACACCATCCTATATTTTTACTACTGGACTTTTGGACTAAACCTGACTGTTTAGGGACGATTTATTAAAGCCTTGATGCTTTTGTCGTTGTAAACAAATATGAACGTCTTCTTAAAATGATCGTATTAGAACCTGTCAAGCAAAACTGAGAAGAAAGAAACACAAAAAACCAAAACACACACATGAACTTTATTAATTCTTTATAAATATAAACACAACTGGTCCGTGTCATCAGGGGTTAACTTCCTTCCTGTCTGTGTTCGGTTTGGGCTCCACTCTGAAGGGTGGGGGAGGGGGGGTGTCTTCTAAGGTTGTGTGGGTGGTCCACTGCAGCTGCTTCTCTGATTGGTCAGAATGTGGTGATGATGGATGATGATCTGGATGGTCCAGGATGTCTTTGTTCTTCTCACCTCCATGGTTCGCAGCAGGTGCATGTGGGTGTTTTAATAATTAAAATAATTCAATATAATATCGTCAAAGTACAGTTAAACAACAGCAGCACATCAAGAATAAATGAATAAATGCATAATTCTGTGTTTTAGCCTCATGTTTGGGAAGACTGTCAAAGCCTGACGACACTAACATGATGAAGAACCTGTGGAGAACACGAGCAAATGGGTTAGGGTTAGGGTTAAAGTACCAGGGTTAGGGTTAGAGTATTAGGGTTAGGATTAGAGTATTAGTATTAGGGTTAGGGTTAGGGTTAGAGTATTAGGGTTAGGGTTGGGGTTAGAGTATTAGGGTTAGGGTATTAGGGTTAGGGTTAGGTTTAGGGTTAGGGTTGGAGTATTAAGGTTAGGGTTAGTGTTAGAGTATTAGGGTTAGGGTTAGAGTATTAGGGTTAGGGTTAAAGTACTAGGGTTAGGGTTAGAGTTTTAGGGTTAGGGTTGGGGTTAGAGTATTAGGGTTAGGGTTGGGGTTAGGGTTAGGGTTAGAGTATTAGGGTTAGGGTTAGAGTATTAGAGTTAGGGTTGGGGTTAGGGTTAGAGTATTAGGGTTAGAGTATTAAGGTTAGGGTTAGAGTATTAGAGTTAGGGCTAGAGTATTAGGGTTAAGGTTAGGGTTAGAGTATTAGAGTTAGGGTTAGAGCATTAGGGTTAGGGTTGGGGTTAGAGTATTAAGGTTAGCTTTAGGTTTAGGGTTGGGGTTAGGGTTAGAGTATTAGGGTTGGGGTTAGAGTATTAGGGTTAAGGTTGGGGTTAGGGTTAGAGTATTAGGGTTAGGGTTAGGGTTAGAGTATTAGGGTTGGGGTTAGAGTATTAGGGTTAAGGTTGGGGTTAGGGTTAGAGTATTTGGGTTAGAGTATTAAGGTTAGGGTTAGAGTATTAGGGTTAGGGTTGGGGTTAGAGTATTAGGGTTAAGGTTGGGGTTAGGGTTAGAGTATTAGGGTTGGGGTTAGAGCATTAGGGTTAGGGTTGGGGTTAGAGTATTAAGGTTAGCTTTAGGTTTAGGGTTGGGGTTAGAGTATTAGGGTTGGGGTTAGAGTATTAGGGTTAGGGTTGGGGTTAGGGTTAGAGTATTTGGGTTGGGGTTGGGGTTAGGGTTAGAGTATTAGGGTCAGAGTATTAAGGTTAGGGTTAGGGTTAGAGTATTAGGGTTAGGGTTAGGGTTAGAGTATTAGGGTCAGAGTATTAAGGTTAGGGTTAGGGTTAGAGTATTAGGGTTAGGGTTAGGGTTAGAGTATTAGGGTTAGGGTTAGAGTATTAGAGTTAGGGTTGGGGTTAGGGTTAGAGTATTAGGGTCAGAGTATTAAGGTTAGGGTTAGGGTTAGAGTATTAGGGTTAGGGTTAGGGTTAGAGTATTAGGGTTAGGGTTAGAGCATTAGGGTTAGGGTTGGGGTTAGAGTATTAAGGTTAGCTTTAGGTTTAGGGTTGGGGTTAGAGTATTAGGGTTGGGGTTAGAGTATTAGGGTTAGGGTTGGGGTTAGGGTTAGAGTATTTGGGTTGGGGTTGGGGTTAGGGTTAGAGTATTAGGGTCAGAGTATTAAGGTTAGGGTTAGGGTTAGAGTATTAGGGTTAGGGTTAGGGTTAGAGTATTAGGGTCAGAGTATTAAGGTTAGGGTTAGGGTTAGAGTATTAGGGTTAGGGTTAGGGTTAGAGTATTAGGGTTAGGGTTAGAGTATTAGAGTTAGGGTTGGGGTTAGGGTTAGAGTATTAGGGTTAGAGTATTAAGGTTAGGGTTAGAGTATTAGAGTTAGGGCTAGAGTATTAGGGTTAAGGTTAGGGTTAGAGTATTAGAGTTAGGGTTAGAGCATTAGGGTTAGGGTTGGGGTTAGAGTATTAAGGTTAGCTTTAGGTTTAGGGTTGGGGTTAGGGTTAGAGTATTAGGGTTGGGGTTAGAGTATTAGGGTTAAGGTTGGGGTTAGGGTTAGAGTATTAGGGTTAGGGTTAGGGTTAGAGTATTAGGGTTGGGGTTAGAGTATTAGGGTTAAGGTTGGGGTTAGGGTTAGAGTATTTGGGTTAGAGTATTAAGGTTAGGGTTAGAGTATTAGGGTTAGGGTTGGGGTTAGAGTATTAGGGTTAAGGTTGGGGTTAGGGTTAGAGTATTAGGGTTGGGGTTAGAGCATTAGGGTTAGGGTTGGGGTTAGAGTATTAAGGTTAGCTTTAGGTTTAGGGTTGGGGTTAGAGTATTAGGGTTGGGGTTAGAGTATTAGGGTTAGGGTTGGGGTTAGGGTTAGAGTATTTGGGTTGGGGTTGGGGTTAGGGTTAGAGTATTAGGGTCAGAGTATTAAGGTTAGGGTTAGGGTTAGAGTATTAGGGTTAGGGTTAGGGTTAGAGTATTAGGGTCAGAGTATTAAGGTTAGGGTTAGGGTTAGAGTATTAGGGTTAGGGTTAGGGTTAGAGTATTAGGGTTAGGGTTGGGGTTAGAGTATTAGGGTTAGGGTTGGGGTTAGAGTATTAGGGTTAAGGTTGGGGTTAGGGTTAGAGTATTTGGGTTAGAGTATTAAGGTTAGGGTTAGAGTATTAGGGTTAGGGTTGGGGTTAGAGTATTAGGGTTAAGGTTGGGGTTAGGGTTAGAGTATTAGGGTTGGGGTTAGAGCATTAGGGTTAGGGTTGGGGTTAGAGTATTAAGGTTAGCTTTAGGTTTAGGGTTGGGGTTAGAGTATTAGGGTTGGGGTTAGAGTATTAGGGTTAGGGTTGGGGTTAGGGTTAGAGTATTTGGGTTGGGGTTGGGGTTAGGGTTAGAGTATTAGGGTCAGAGTATTAAGGTTAGGGTTAGGGTTAGAGTATTAGGGTTAGGGTTAGAGTATTAGGGTTAGGGTTGGGGTTAGAGTATTAGGGTTAGGGTTGGGGTTAGAGTATTAGGGTTAGGGTTAGAGTATTAGAGTTAGGGTTGGGGTTAGGGTTAGAGTATTAGGGTTAGAGTATTAAGGTTAGGGTTAGGGTTAGAGTATTAGGGTTAGGGTTAGGGTTAGAGTATTAGGGTTAGGGTTAGGGTTAGGGTTAGGGTTAGAGTATTAGGGTTAGGGTTGGGGTTAGAGTATTAGGGTTAGGGTTGGAGTATTAGAGTTAGGGTTAGGGTTAGAGTATTAGGGTTAGAGTATTAAGGTTAGGGTTAGGGTTAGAGTATTAGGGTTAGGGTTAGGGTTAGGGTTAGGGTTAGAGTATTAGGGTTAGGGTTGGGGTTAGAGTATTAGGGTTAGGGTTGGAGTATTAGAGTTAGGGTTGGGGTTAGGGTTAGAGTATTAGGGTCAGAGTATTAAGGTTAGGGTTAGGGTTAGAGTATTAGGGTTAGGGTTAGGGTATGTGTCCTGACTGGTCTTTTCCACTCGTGGACTTCACAGTAAATGAGCCTGAACCTGTTTCAGTGTTTTCTTTCAGCCTCCATCAGCTGAGTCCAGATGTGGAGTATTTATAAAACACACACTCTGAATGTAAGTGTGTGTGTGTGTGTGTGTGTGTGTGTGTGTGTGTCCACAGTAATACTCTAAGTGTGTGATGCATTAAAAGGGTTGTGTGCTATTGGACCAACAAACATGGCCTGATGCATGTGTGTGTGAGCAGAGGTTACTGTACACACACATGCTAATGGTGGCTAATGGCAACACACACACACACACACACACACACACACACACACACACACACACAGTCTTAATGCAGATAAATCCTTTTCGGACTTCCATTGACCACATTCAGAGCAGATTATGTGAGGACTGTTGTGGTGGAATAGGTGGATTTGTTTGTGCTCGGTAGCGTCCTCACATATTCATCTGTGCAGGATTAAACAGATGAAAGGGTTCCAGGGAACAGGACTGCAGTACAACGCTGCTGACTAAGAGGTTCGCAGCGTTTCCGCTTCAGTCTTTTTGGCTCCGAACCTGGACTCATTAGTTCTGCTTTGTATGAGACATGATGAAAAATCACTATTAAAGAAAAGAAATAGATCCATAGAAGAGCAGCCGGAGCACCTGGTGAGCTTCAGGCACGTATTCCTCCGCTTCTTTAAAGGTTCAATATGGAAGATTTGGTTGAATTTGTTTATGTTGTAGCTTGTTGAACGAAGCAAAAAACAAACAAAAATGTAATTAACCCTCCAGTATCCAGTCCAGTGAGGCCCTTACTGAGCACCAAGTGTGCCTTTTTGGCACACTTGTAGAATAATGTCAAAAAAAAATTTTCATACAGTTTGTTTTTAATTCTTTCACACTTTTTTTCTTTTTCATCAATTTGAGCTGTAAATAAAAATACCAAATACTCAATAATTGTCACATTTTTTAACCCTTTAAATGCCGTGTTTGTAATGTAAACAAACCATTTTTTTGGATGGAAAAAAAAACATAAAAAATGAATTGTTTTCAATATACTACATAAAAAGTGGATCACATATTTAATTTTTGCAGCCTGGCATATACACTGTAAGCCCGGATAAGTAGAGTTTACTCAAAAAATTTGAGGCAAGTGATTGCACTTAAATGATTTGAGTAATGATCGACTAATCAACTGGTTTAAGTAGGTTCAACTTTAATGCTAAAAGTATTGAACTTAAACTATTAAGTAGTAAACACTAAAAGACAAGTTATTTGTACTTTAAATCTGTTGTAAAATCAACCCCACTATCCAACCATTCAACTCAGCATTTTAGGTTACACTGACTAATTCTCTCATTTGCAGCCAGATAAGTTTATCAATGATTGAACAATTTATTTTTTAAGAAAATCAAACTCAAAATCCCATTCCTGACTATAATAGTTTTGAATTCATTCAACATTATATATTGTAGCATGACCAGAAATTAGCTCAATATCATTTGCTAGTACAGGATGAGCTTTCAATTTGATAGAACTTTAAGATATCCATTGTACTAAAACATTCTTAGATGAACAGTAAAGCCATTGTTCTTCCTCTGGCTCTGACTCATGGTGCAGCTCTACAAAAATACAAAAACAAACACAAAAAGGCCAATAAACACTGCCATACACACATTAAATCCAAATTAACACTAACACCACAACCCCTGCACAGAAAAATAACACATTTTCAACAACATGCCCAATACCCACAATGCAATGCGAAGATAAAAAGGTGTGGTCATGACTAAAACTTAGTGATTTAATTCCATTCAACTTAAACTTTTTCGTACTTTCAACTATGTCTACAAATTAGTAGAACATACTGAACATTTTATAGTAACATCATAAAACTTAAATCATTTAAGTGCATTGTAATTAAACCATTTTAGTAAATACAAATTCCGGGCTTACAGTGTGTCAATAATTAACAGCAACATCAGTTAATTTGGATTATTATTTTTGGCGCTAGGTCAAATGTTCAAAAATACTAGCATCTGTCACCAAGTGTGCGTAAAATGCACACCTATAAATCAAACTATTAAATATTATATATTGACTTATTTTTATGCTCTCATTTGATTATATTTTTGTAAATCAAGGTCAGCCCTAATCATACATATCAAATAGAAGAAATAGTGCGTTTTAGGCACACTTGGGAGACAGATGCTAGTCTTGTCATTTTCTTGTTTACAATGTGCAAATTTTAGTTGGTGTCCAGAATTTTAAAGATCGTGCAAAAACGAACAACTTTTGAATTCTACCCTTATTTAAATTGTGAAAAATAATATGACGTTTTTGATAACGAAGTGCAAAGTGTGCCTAAAAGGCGCACCCGGATACTGGAGGGATAAACAAAAAATCTGCCAGTGGATTTGGGTTGGGGTTATAGATCACCAGTGACCCAGAGTGGATGTCATTACACTTTGGGACAAGTAGGTCAAAGTTTAAAAAAATTTTAAAATCATTTTTAAATAATTAATTCAAGATTTATTTATTTTTGCTTAATTCAAGCAAAAA